>NW_027651113.1:0-23356 GCF_965287045.1 Carcharhinus amblyrhynchos
GTCGGAGGATTGTCTGCGGCTCAGCCCGGCCGGAGCGCCCGGCGGACACGGCCTGAGTAACGGGGAAGCCGAGCCGCCGCCCCCCGCTCCCGGGGACTCGGAGCCCGGCTCCGGCCGCAAGCGGACCGTCCGCATCGTGAAGCAGGAGGCGGGCGGCCTGGGCATCAGCATCAAGGGCGGCCGGGAGAACCACATGCCCATCCTCATCTCCAAGATCTTCGGGGGACTGGCGGCCGATCAGAGCGGGGAGCTCTTTGTGGGAGACGCCATCCTGTCCGTCAATGGGACCGACCTCAGGGACGCTTCACACGACCAGGCGGTGCAGGCGCTCAAAAAGACCGGCAGAGAGGTGCTGCTGGAAGGTAGGAGACACCAGAGACCCCCCCCCCCCCCCCCCCCCACCCACCCACATGAGACACCAGAGACCCCCCCCCCCACCCCCCCACATGAGACACCAGAGACCCCCCCCCCACATGAAACACCAGAGACCCCCCCCCACCCACCCACATGAGACACCAGAGGCACCCCCCACCCACCCACATGAGACACCAGAGACCCCCCCCCCCCACCCCCCCACATGAGACACCAGAGACCCCCCGCCACCCGCCACCACATGAGACATCCTCCTCCCCAGAGACCCCCCCCCCACATGAGACACCAGAGACCCCCCCCCCCACATGAAACACCAGAGACCCCCCCCCACCCACCCACATGAGACACCAGAGGCACCCCCCACCCACCCACATGAGACACCAGAGACCCCCCCCACCCACCCACATGAGACACCAGAGACCCCCCCCCACCCAACCACATGAGACACCAGAGACCCCCCCCCACCCAACCACATGAGACACCAGAGACCCCCCCCACCCACCCACATGAGACACCAGAGACCCCCCCCACCCACCCACATGAGACACCAGAGACCCCCCCCACCCACCCACATGAGACACCAGAGACCCCCCCCACCCACCCACATGAGACACCAGAGACCCCCCCCACCCACCCACATGAGACATCCTCCCCCCCAGAGACCCCCCCCAACCACATGAGACACCAGAGACCCCCCCCCACCACATGAGACACCAGAGACCCCCCACCCACCCACATGAGACACCAGGGACCCCCCCCACCACATGAGACACCAGAGACCCCCCCACCCACCCACCCACATGAGACACCAGAGACCCCCCCCACCCACCCACCCACATGAGACACCAGACACCCCCCCACCCACCCACATGAGGCACCAGAGACCCCCCCCACCCACATGAGACATTCTCCTCCCCAGAGACCCCTCCCACACACACAAGACACCCCCTCCACCCCCCAGAGGCACCCATCTCCCCAAAGAACACCCCCCGAGACGCCCCCTCCTGGAGATCCTTCAACCCCCCCACCCCCGAGATCCTCTCCCCCATCCTCTCTCCCCCAGGATCCTGCCCCTCCTGGGATCCCCCCGAGATCTGACGGACGATCCTCCTGAGATCTGACCGACCCCCCCCCCCCCGCCCAGATCTGACCGACCCCCCCCCCCCCGAGATCTGACCGACCCCCCCCCGAGATCTGACCGACCCCCCCCGAGATCTGACCGACCCCCCCACCCGAGATCTGACCAACCCACCCCTGAGATCCGATTGACTGCCCCCAGAGACGACCACCCCCCCCTCAGATCTGATCAACCGACCCCCCCCCCCCAGATCTGACTGACCGCCCCCAGAGATGACCCCCCCTACCCTGAGACAACCACCCCCTTTTCTCAGAGACCCCACCCCCTTGAGATCTCCAGAGACATTCCCCAGAGACCCCCATTCCCAGCAACCCCCCCCTTACCCCAACCCCAGACAACACCCGCCCCAAATACACCTCCCAGACATACACCCCTCAAATTCCTCTCATTCTCCCAAACCATCCCCCACCCCCATTCTTTCTTTCACCTCCCCCCCCCCCAAACATCTCAGATTCCCCCCATCTCCCCAGACCTTTGCCCTCAAATTGTCCCCTTTGGCCCCTAGATCTCACCAGATTCCCCCCCCACAAAAACCTCTTTGATTTCGCACCTTTTCCCGCAGATTGTCTGTCCTAATCACCCAAGTCTCTCTTTCTCTGCCCCCCCCCCAAGTTCCCCTCACATCACCACCAACCCCAGTCTATCCTGAACGCTCCCCACCCACCCCACTTTTCAGTATCTTCCACCATTACCCCCAACCCAAATGCCAACCACCTCCCCTCCACCTCCATCCCCAGCTGCCTAATTATACCCCCCGCCCCCCCGGCATGGTTAAAGTGGGGTATCAAGGACTCTCCCCTCTCCCTCTGGAATCACACTGTGGTCAAGGTTCCAGCGAATGTCCATCATTGAGATTATCTCGCCTTTCTTGCTATTTTTGTATGTGCTCCTTTCCTCGGCCACTCCTCTTAACCAGGATTCCTTCGTGAACATGTGGGATCTAAAAATTGCTGCAAAACACTGTGTCAGTTTTAGAAAATAGGGAACTGATTAATAGTCACTGGCTCAGTTGTGGAGAAAAATCAGGTTGTGCTTGTTGGCA
Organism: Carcharhinus amblyrhynchos; assembly: GCF_965287045.1. NCBI lineage: Eukaryota > Metazoa > Chordata > Chondrichthyes > Carcharhiniformes > Carcharhinidae > Carcharhinus > Carcharhinus amblyrhynchos. The sequence goes on from NW_027651113.1 coordinate 2,553, forward strand.
GCGTTTATCCCAGAACCTTGTCCTGAGTGTTCCTGAAAGATAAACTGGTTGTAATCCTGGTAGGTTACAGTTAACTGAGCTTTCTCCAGTTCTGTGCTCCTGCACTTTGGTACAAGTCAGCGACAAGCCATCTCCAACCAATCACAGATTAAATTGCCCTCCAACCGTCTGAGAGTAACTTGAGAATCTGCTGTAAGAATGTTGTGTGGCTTGGGAAAAACAGGATCCTTTTGGATCCATGATTCCCACAGCTTTTCCACCGCCTGGGGCTATTCCTCACCACCTGCCTGGCTCTCTTGTCGACTCTAAGTTTGTGGTCGCGATTTCTCGCTGTGATCAGTCAGCAACAAGTTATTGCATTTATGTGGCACCTTTTAACTGAGGTCTTTCGCAGGAGCATTATTAAAGTACAACAGCCAGCCACTTGAGTGCCTTAAAGGACGAGGAGAGAAATGGAGGAGGGGCGGAAGGGTTTAGAGAGAAGATTTGGGCCCAGGTCGGCTCCAATGGAAAAGTGATGGAAATAAGAGATACTCACAGGCAGGGGGCTGAGACCTTGGGCTTAGAGGGCAGGAGGAGGTCACAATAACTGCACTATTATCCTTTTAATGCTTCCCATAAACCAAGTCAACCAAATGAACCCCAATGGAGAATTTATTAACAAAGTTTAACTTTTACTTCAATCTGAGCCAGTATAATTTAAACCTGAATTAACCAGTAAATGATATTTAAAACAAAAAAGGAAAATTTCTCAGTTTATATAACTACAAAGGTTCCGTTCAGCGTACAGCATTACATAGCTACACAGTTCTGTGATGTGTTGTTTGTGCCTGTCTGAGAATAGTTTTCACTCTGAGTTTCACAGTTTGTCAGCGTAGCATATTAGTTCGAACCCTCTCACTCTCTGGTCACGCCAGTCCTGGTGTAACATTCCGGAATTCCTTTTCAATTGGCCAGCAATAACACCCCAGTTCATGGTTTGGTCAGTCCTGGGGAAACACCCTGTTCTTTATCGCCAGAGTTATTTGCAGGTTTTAGACCGTTTTAGCCAGCTCGCACAGTCCCTGCAGGAGACCCTGTGTCTCCTTTTCTGCCAAACTAAAGTGATCACTTCCTGAGGATGGTTTACTGCCTCTTCTCCTGGCAGGAATTCTGTGTCCCTCTTCTAATTTCGATCTTCTTTCTCTTTGCCTGCGTCTGTGTGCTGGTCACTGGCACCCTCCGGCTCTCCTTGGTGTCTGCCAGCCACCTGGCATCCCTTCCTGTTGGTACTGCTTCCACGTCCAAGGTCATAATTGATGCAAACTCTGAAAAGTCCTTTTCAAATATTCTCAGAAACGATTGCAGATGTTGTGGATATTTATGAGGCGAAATGCCCGTCATGCGCTGTTTCTGGGCCAGAGGTTGTCACAAGGTCATTTGACACTAGGATGACAGAAGGTGAATGAGGTGGACCTTAGCCTGGAGGTCCCGGTAACCCAGGACAAAGCTGGATTTTTGCTGCTGTTATTTATCCAGCTTTTCCTCAGTTAGTGCCAGATTCTTTGGGGGCAGTTTTCCCGCCCTGTCCATCATGGGAATCGTGACGGGCAGGGGACGGACCATCCGAAGGTCCGTTGATCTCGGGTGGGATTTTTCTGGTTTTGAGGCGAGTGTGGCCAGAGAATCCCACCCTCTGTCGCTTCCTCCTTCTGGAAAACCGGATCCTGCTCCATAACCTTCTGTCCAAAGGTGTTTCCCCCATCTTCACTTGATGATTTTATAATCTTCCATTTCCTCTGATCCTTCCTACCGCACTGGGAATAATCCCAGTATTTCAGCTTTCTCCTGGTAACTATAGTCTCTCATCCCGTCGCAGTCCCAGTGAGATTATTCAACACAACGCAACTGTACAGGGCACTGGTGAGGCCGCAGCTGGAGTACTGTGTGCAGTTTTGGTCGCCGCACTTACGCAAGGATATTTTGGCCTTGGAGGGAGTGCAGAGGAGGTTTACTAGGCTGATACCGGAGTTGAGGGGGTTGAGCTATGAGAGGCTAAATAAACTAGGCTTGTACTCGTTAGAGTTTAGAAGAATGAGGGGAGATCTCATTGAGACGTATAAGATGATGAATGGGATGGATAGGATAGAGGTGGAGAGGCTCTTCCCGCTCAGAAAGGACAGTAGGACTAGGGGGCACAGCCTCAAGATAAAGGGGAGGCGGTTTAGAACGGAGTTGAGGAGGAACTTCTTCACTCAAAGGGTGGTGAATCTCTGGAATTCTCTGCCCGTTGAAGTGGTGGAGGCTGCCTCGCTAAATATATTTAAGACGCGGGTTGATGGGTTTTTGATAGGCGAGGGGATTAAGGGTTATGGGGAGAGGACGGGAATGTGGAACTGAGACACGACAGATCAGCCATGATCTTATTGAATGGCGGGACAGGCTCGAAGGGCCACATGGCCTACTCCTGCTCCTATTTCTTATGTTCTTAAAAACAGGCCATTCGGCCCAACCCACTCATGTTGTTGTCTACATGACCTTCCTTCCGTTATGCCACTCATAATTTTTTGAGAGGGAAATAGAGGATTATCTGAAAAGAAACAATCTGAAAGGTAATGGGGAGACAGCAGGAGAATGGCACAAGATGGAATGCTCATTCAGAGAGCTAGTGCAGACATGATGGGCAGAATGGCCTCCTGTGCTGTAACAGTTCTGTGTTCTCTTTAGCTGTTAGAGGTGTATAAATATATTATCATCTCTTGACTCTGGAATGTGAAACTGAAGACATTATGAATCCGTTCCCTGGCTTTGCCTTGTTAAGGGAACCCTTTATTCAGGAAATACTTCCATTTCATTGGTGAGTTGGGATGTGAAAGTGAAATGAGTGGAAGGTGGAGCGGTTCGTGTACAGGAGGTTCCATCATCCACCCTGGACCCAAAAAGGAATGGTCAGAATATCCTCAAAAGTTGTGGAAAGTGAGGAACCTGAGAAGGAGCAAAGTGATTTTGGAGCCCCAAGTATCGAAACTAAAAGCAAATAGCCAGACGCACAAACCATTAAAAAGGCAAATAGAATGTTAGCTTCTATTTCGAGGGGTCTGGATACACAGTGATGGAGGGGATGTTATACAGAGCTCTGATCTGACCCTCCCTTCAGTAACTGTTCTCACTTCTGGAACTGCACCTCAAGTGGAGGCTTGAAAGGAGAAACAGCGCAAACTAACTAGAATGAGCTTAAAGGGTTTAATCAGGATCGATAGAACATAGAACACTACAGCACAAACAGGCCCTTCAGCCCACAAGTTGCGCCGATCACATCTATACCTACCAAGCCATAGACGTATCTATAACCCCCAATCCCATTAGATCCCATATACTCATCCAGAAGTCTTTTAAAAGACCCCAGTGAGTTTGCCTCTACCACCACCGACAGCAGCCGATTCCATTCACTCACCACCCTCTGAGTGAAAAACTTACCCCTGACATCTCCTCTGTACTTGCCTCCCCAGCACCTTAAACCTGTGTCCTCTCGTAGCCACCATTTCAGCCCTGGGAAATAGCCTCCGAGAATCCACCCTATCTATTCCTCTCAACATTTTATAAACCTCTATCAGGTCGCCTCTCAACCTTCATCTCTCCAGGGAGAAGAGGCCTAGCTCCCTCAACCTATCTTCATAAGGCATGCCTCCCAGTCCAGGCAACATCCTTGTAAATCTCCTCTGCACCCTCTCAATAGCTTCCACATCCTTCCTGTAGTGAGGCGACCAGAACTGCGCACAGTATTCCAAGTGGGGCCTGACAAGGGTCTTATAAAGTTGCAGCATTACCTCCCGACTCCTAAACTCAATCCCTCGATTAATGAAGGCCAGTACACCATACGCCTTCTTGACCACATCCTTCACCTGCGAGGCCGATTTAAGAGTCCTATGGACTCGGACCCCAAGATCCTTCTGCTCCAACCCAGCTAAGGCTCCTACCCTTGATATTGTACTCCTTTATCCCGTTGGTCCTGCCAAAATGGACCACTACACATTACATATTACATACTTGTGTTCCCTCACTGTTGAAGATTGGGGTGTGATCTAATCCAGGGTTTAAAATGATTAAAATGATTATAGGGTCAATAGAAAGGGAAACTATTTCTAATGGTGGGGGAAATCTAGAACATAGGGGCAGAACCTTAAAATGAGAAGGGGGCGGCACGGTGGTTGGCACCACTGCCTCACAGCGCCGGGATCCCGGTTTCAACTCCCTGTTTGGGTCACTGTCTGTGGAGTTTGCACATTCTCCTCGTCTCTGCGTGGGTTTCCTCCAGGTGCTCTGGTTTCCTCCCACAGTCTGAAAGATGTGCTGGTTAGGTGGATTGGCCGTGCTAAATTCTCCCTCTAGTGTACCCGAACAGGCGCCAGAGTGTGGCAACTAGGGGATTTTCACAGTCACTTCACTGCGGTGTTACTGTAAGCCTACTTCAGATATTAATATTAAAAAAAGCTTCAGGGGAGATGTGAGGAAACACTAGTTCACTCAAAGGGATGTGGGAATGGCCGGAAAACCTGCTGAAGTCCAGAGTCCATCGAAAATTTCCAAAACTGAGATTGGCAGGTGTCTGTTGAACCAAGGTTTGAGTGTAGGAGGTTAGATTGAGAAATATGCAGATGACCCACAATTAGCCATTGAAAAGGGTCACTGTTATCTCCAGCAATGAGGTGGTTGAGTTGGAGGAAAAATGGCAAATGGATTTCCATCCCAAAAAGAGACGTGAAGTTGGGAAGGCGGCAGCACAGTGGTATTGTTACTCGACAAGTGATCCAGAGACCCAGAGTAAAGCCTCGGGAACCTGGGTTCAAATCCCACCACGGCAAATGGTCACGTTAGAATTTAATGAAAAATATTGAATTAAAAGTTTAATGATGATCGTGAAACAATTGTTGATTGTCAGAAAAGCCCATATGGTTCACTGTTGCCCTTTAGGGAAGGAAATCTGCTGTCCTTACCCGGCCTGGCCTATATGTGACTCCAGAGCAATGTGGATGACTATTAAGTGCTGCTCAGTTCAAGGGCAGTTCGGGAATTGAACCTGGGTCCCTGGCGCTGTGAGACAGCAGTGCTAACCGTTGTGCCACCATTGGCAGAGCAAATTGTTCGATGGTTATGAGGAACAGGAGGATTATTTGAGATTAGTTTATAAAATGAAGGCTTTGAAAATCAAAGTAAAAGAGATCAAATTAGAACATTATAAATCACTGGTTAGACTGGGGCTGGAGTTTTGTGAGTGCCACATTTCCAGAAAGATGTAATGGTTTTAGAAATCATGCAGAGGAGGTTACCAGGGATGAGGGAATTCAGTTATGAAGAGAGCTTTGAAGAAGTCAAAGGTGGGCGGCACGGTAGCACAGTGGTTAGCATGGCTGCTTCACAGCTCCAGGGTCCTGGGTTCGATTCCCGGCTCGGGTCACTGTCTGTGTGGAGTTTGCACGTTCTCCACGTGTCTGCATGGGTTTCCTCCGGGTACTCCGGTTTCCTCCCACAGTCCAAAGATGTGCGGGTTAAGTTGATTGACCACACTAAGAAGTTGCCCCTTAGAGTCCAGGGATGTGTAGGTTAGAGGGATTAGTGGGTATAATATGTAGGGATATGGGGGTAGGGCCTGGGTGGGATTGTGTTCGGTGCAGACTCGATGGGCCGAAGGGCCTCTTTCTGCACTGTAGGGTTTCTATGATTCTATAAATCAGGATTAATTTAAGAGGTGACTTAATAATGGTTTTCCAAATGAACACATCTGCTCTTTCAGAGAACCGGTATAGGCGAGATGGGCAGAATGGTCTCCTGTGCTGTAAGTTTCCGTGATTCTAAGCTCTTTATGAAGGTTCCTGCTCAGGCAAATGGTGAGGGACAGTGTTCTGTGGTTGTTCAGACTGTAAAACAGGAACAGCAAATTAAGGTTCATTATCTCAGAGTTGGAATTAAAGGTTAGTTTTAAAAAGTCTTTAAAGAGGGATGGCTGGAATGTGGAATTCTTTGTATTTATTGCCCGTGGAATGTGGGTGGTGCTGTCAAGTATTTATTGCCTATTCCTAGGTCCCCTGAGGGCCAGATATGTGTGGGACTGTCGTCTGGTGTAGGCAAGGATGGCAGCTTCCCTTCCCTCCAGGATATTTATGAGCTAGTTGGGATTTTACAGCAATTCTTCTTCCTCATATTAACTGAATCGAACCATAAATTATTTTAAAGTGTTGGTTGTGAGGTGAGTGGACACTCACCTCTGAGGCTGACAGTTGGGGCTTCGATACTCCCTTCAGAAGTGTGAAGCCCAGAGTCCAGCCTGACGCTCCCAGCGCCACGCTGAGGGAGTGCTGCTCTGTTGGAGCTGCCGTTTCTCAGATGAGAGGTGATGCCTCGATCTCATCCGTCCCCTCAGGTGGAGATAGGAAGACCCAACGCCACCGTTTTGAAGAAGAACAGGGGGGATCTGGGTGTCCTGATGGGTGGTTATCTCACAACCAGGAACACTCAAAGAACAACACAGCCCGGGAAACAGGCCCTTCGGCCCAACGAGCCCACGCCACCATTTTAACATTGAGTCCCCCCTCCACCCATGCTCTTGTCTATGCTTATGGCACTCCACATTGAGGGAAGACTGATTTAGGGATAATTTGTTACACCAATCAGCCTAATAGCACATCTTTGGGGCGTGGGAGGAAACCGGAGCACCCGGAGAAAACCCACGCAAACACGGGGAGAATGCGCAAACTCCCACAGACACCAACCCAAATCCATGTGTCTGCACAGCAATCAGTGATAGTCACTGAGCTGTCGTGTTGCCCAGCATCTGGTCCAGTTTAAGCACACACTAACGACGTGAAGCACTAGGCCAATCTCAAACAACCAAGAGCAGCCCTCGTACGACCCATCGCGTGTATGCCCCTCGTTGGACAACAAGGCGGACTGAAGCACCTGTGGATTAAAAGAGAAAAACATCAATAACATGCACATCCTTATACAAACATTCAGGGGAATCCCCAGAAGCTCAAAAGTAAAACAAGTGAGCCAGAAAATATGTTGGAAGGTCCATGGGAATCAGTTGATTCCCAAGGACGTCCCAAGGCTCCTGAACCTTATTTAAAACAGTCTCCTGTATCCCTCCATCTCCAACCCACTCATGTGCCTGTCTAAGTTACTCTTAAACAACTCCAGTGTGCCTGCCTCCACCACCTTGCTTGGCAGAGCATTCCATACCCCCACTACCCTCTGTGTGAAAAACCTCCCTCTAACATCCGAATTATACCTCGCCCCCCCTCACCCTAAGCCCGTGGCCCCTCGTAATGTGCGTTTCCAATCTTGGAAAAAGCTTACCTCTGTTTACTCTATCTATACCCTTCATAATCTTATACACCTCTATTAGATCTCCTCTCAGTCTCTGTCTTTCAAGGGAAAACAGCCCCAATTTGCCCAATCTTTCCTCGTAACCCAGTCCTTCCATACCAGGCGACATCCTGGTAAACCTCCTCTGCACTCTGTCCAGGGTTATCTGGTCAATATCATGTTTGTGTTTGTGGGCTCTTGCTGTGCCAAATGTCAATGTCCACGAGAGACTTCCCCTACTTTTCTGATGTGTTTCTTACCCCTCCCTGTGGGAGTGGGGGTTATGCAGGAGTATAGGGAGTAGGCATTTGGGGTAGAGAGGCCCAGGCTACGGTCAGTGTTCACCACAACGAGAAGGGTTGGCAAGGAATGTTCTAATAGAGCTCGAGCTTGGGATTGGTTCAGTCTGGGTGACCACTGTTGTCAGATAATACAAGGGACCGTAGTTATACTGACAGACTCTGAAGCCAGGATTGTCACCCTTGAATCAGAGAAGTAGGATACACCTCCTCCCCATCCACAGCCACCCACTCCCTGTCCCCTCACTGACAGGGAATGGTGGAGGGGTACGGGGGTGGGGGGAGCAGTTCCAGTTGTTTACCTGTTGGGAATCTCAGTAAAAAGTCTGACAACACCAGGTTTTAGTCCAACCTATTTATTTGATAATATTCTCACTAGCTTTCGAGGGGACAGCCTCTTCGTCAGGTGAATGGAGAGAATGCCAGTCCAACGCCGGCATACCCACATCGGGAATCTCAGTGTCAGTCCAGCAACTGAACCCTGCACCCAGGAGGCCGAGGCTGACGGAGTGGATGTTTCCATAGTAACACTAATTATTGTGGCCACCCTGACGGGGCGGGGGGCAGAGCGCTGGGGCGGGGGGCAGAGCGCTGGGGCGGGGTTGGGGTTGGGGTTGGGGGCTGGGGCAGAGCCCTGGGGCAGGAGCCAGGGGCTGGGAGCCAGGGGCAGGGGGCCAGGGGCAGGGGATAGGGGGCAGGGTGTAGAGCGCTGTGCTGTTTGCTGCCTTAGATGGTCATGAGCTTTTGTTCTTTTGCTGAGTGCTGTAAAAGAGGAGTTCCTTTATAAACGAGCTCTGGGATCCGTGTGTTTATACCAGTTTTGGAGCCAAATTCCTGGCTTCATTTCCAGTTGCTGTCACTTGGACAGTTTCAGTGTTTCACAAACCATTCTCCTCAATCCAGCCCAGTTACACTGCAGCATCAGCTCTGAATAATGATGCTTGTTGAATGCAAAACTCCTGCAAACTTGTCAGTTGAGGGAGTTCTGTCTGTGCCCAGTGAGGTGTTAGTCGTAGCTCAGTGGGTAACTCTGTCTCCCCCTGTTCTGAGAGCTGGACATTGCTGAGTTAGATGCTTTCTACACTGGGTCAATGCACCTTTCTCAAAATCCTGAGGTTAGGAAGTGGGATAGGTTACCTCCGATGGGATAGCACGTTACAAAGAGAGGTTGGATAGGCTTGGGTAGTTCTCGTTGGAGCAGAGAAGGTTGAGGGGTGACCTGATTGAGGTGCTCAAGATAATGAGGGGCATGGAGAGGGTGGATAGGGAGCAGCTGTTCCCCTCAGTTGAAGGGTCAGTCATGGAGGAACTTGTTTCAAGGCACGGGGCAGGAGGTTTGGGGGGAATGTGAGGAAAACCAGAGGGTGGTGAGGGTCTGGAAGGTGCTGCCTGGGAGGGTGGTGGGGGTGGGATGCCTCACATCCTTTAAAAAGTATCTGGATGAGCACTTGGCACCTCACAACATTCAGGGCCCTGGGCCAAGTGCTGGCAGATGGGATTAGATGGGGGGGGGAGGTTGGGGGGGGGTAGATCAGGTGTTTCTCACGTGTCGATGCAGACTTGATGGAGCAAAGCGCCTGTTCTGTGCTGTGTGATTCTATGATAATATCAGGTTTAAAGTTTATTTATTAGTGTCACAAGCAGGCTTACATTAACACTGCAATGAAGTTACTGTGAAATTCCCCTGGTTGCCACACTCTGGCAGCTGTTCGGGTAGACTGAGGGAGAATTTAGCACAGCCCAATGCACCCTATCCAGCCTGTCTTTCAGACTGTGGGAGGAAACTGGAGCGCCCGGAAGAAACCCATGCAGACACGGGGAGAACGTGCATAGTGACCCGAAGCTGGGAATCAATCCCGGGTTCCTGGTGCTGTGAGGCAGCAGCGCTAACCGCTGTGCCAGTGTGCCGCCTGGTAAGGGCCGATCACTGGGGCTGTGGGGAGGGTGGGAGGCTGCCCTGGGTGTGTGGGGATAGAACGGCTGCAGAAGGGTGGATTGGCCTCTGCAAACTTACACTGAGGAAAAATAGAGAGAGGGGAAAGTCACGAGGGCAGGAGAGGGAAGAGTGAGTCAGGCGATGAGTTCAGGGAGGGTGTGAAAGCTCCTGGAATAGTACGTACAGCTCTATCGCCAGGTTTAACAGGAAAGAGCGAGGTCAGTTGTCCTTGGGAAGTTTGGCTGACTGAGAGAGGCTGACATGTGAAGATATTTGATTACGTGTCAGTGTTTGAAAAGCTGATGGCGAGACTGTGTGACACAAACCAGCTGCTCCTCCATATCCACACTGTCAAAGTGGGCGGCACGGTAGCACAGTGGGTTAGCACTGCTGCTTCACAGCTCCAGGGTCCTTGGTTCGATTCCCGGCTCGGGTCACTGTCTGTGTGGAGTTTGCACATCCTCCCCATGTCTGCGTGGGTTTCCTCCGGGTGCTCCGGTTTCCTCCCACAGTCCAAAGATGTGTGGGTTAGGTGGATTGGCCGTGCTAAAGAAATTGCCCCTTAGTGTACAGGGATGTGTAGGTTAGAGGGTATAATGTGTAGGGATATGGGGATAGGGCCTGGGTGGGATTGTGTTCGGTGCAGACTCGATGGGCTGAAGGGCCTCTTCCTGCACTGTAGGGTTTCTATGATTGTAAACATTATGCAATCACACCAGGTTTATAACAATCACATGTTGCCCAAAATTAGAGTAAGACTGGGTCTCCTCAGTATTGAAACAAAAATCACTTTTTAGGACATTTTAGAATTCTTTTTTCTTTATTAATTTGTGGGACATTGGTGTCACTGGCTGGCCAGCTTTTATTGTCCATCCCTAGTTGCCCTTGGAGGGCAGTGAGAGTCAACCCCATTGCTGTGGCTCTGAAGTCAGATGTAGGCCAGACCGGGTAAGGGTGGCAGAGTGTGGCACTTACACCCTGGTCACCCCGGGCAGGAGAAACTTTTTCCTCACTAACTACCCCAACAAACCCGCCCAAAATTTCTTCCAGTTCGATCCCTTCTCATTCTTCCAAACCCAACTCCCGTGCCTCCTGAAATCCCCCCCCACAACAGCTCCAGCTGACCCAGGGGTCCCTGGCTTCGTTTTGTGAGGGGGACTTTATGGCGAGCATGGTGAGGGGGGAGGGGGGTGAGTTAGTGGCTGGGTGGAGGGGGGTGAGTTTGTGAGGGTGGGGGGGGTTGTTGGGTGGGGGAATGGGTTTGTGGCTGGGTTGTGGGGGGGGTTTGGGCGGGGGGTGAGTTTGTGGGGGGGGTTTGGGCGGGGGGTGAGTTTGTGGGGGGGGGGGGCGTTGGGGATTTGGGTGGGGGTGGGGGAGTTGATGAGCATGTGACCAGGGAGGGTGTGGTCAGGGGGGAGAGGGGTGACTCCAGCCCGCGGATGAAGTTTAAAGTGATCCGGATTGTGGGAACAAAAACAACTGCTGAAGAAAAATAAATCTTTCCAAACCCAGAAGAGAGCAGGAGGAGTTTGCGGTGGGAATGTTGGAGGGAGAACCGGAGGGAAAGGAAACCAGGCGGATGTGGTTCAGCTGCTGAGAGGGAACTGAAAGGAAACAGATTTCAAATAAAAAGCAGATTGAGGAGCGAGGATTGTCCGGCCTGGGATCGGATGGAGAATTCTAGAAACTGTGACAAACAGCTGCTCATTCCTTTATTCCACTGAGTGCAGCACTTGTACCAAACAGGAGAGTCAGCGAGACATTGCTGTTCATTGAGGAGTTGGTGCATGTAGCACACTGTGTGAATCTCTATCTCAGCACCGAGCCCACAATGCACACCATTCACACTCCCACGCGGCCAGCTCTCTCTCACACACACTGCTCAGCTCAGCACTGTCAGAGTGATGGTGACCAGCATTGCCCAGGAAATAGGGAAACTCCCAGTTACCGGACCCTCTGACAATGTGGCACTCCCTCAGCACTGACCCTCTGACAGTGCGGCACTCCCTCAGCACTGACCCTCTGACAGTGCGGCACTCCCTCAGCACTGACCCTCTGACAGTGCGGCACTCCCTCAGCACTGACCCTCTGACAATGTGGCACTCCCTCAGCACTGACCCTCTGACAGTGCGGCACTCCCTCAGCACTGACCCTCTGACAGTGCAGCGCTCCCTCAGCACTGACCCTCTGACAGTGCGGCGCTCCCTCAGCACTGACCCTCTGACAGTGCAGCGCTCCCTCAGCAATGACCCTCTGACAGTGCGGCACTCCCTCAGCGCTGACCCTCTGACAGTGCGGCACTCCCTCAGCACTGACCCTCTGACAGTGCGGCACTCCCTCAGCACTGACCCTCTGACAGTGCGGCACTCCCTCAGCACTGACCCTCTGACAGTGCGGCACTCCCTCAGCACTGACCCTCTGACAGTGCGGTGCTCCCGCGGCACTCCCTCAGCACTGACCCTCTGACGGCGCGGCACTCCCTCGGCACTGCCCCTCTGACGGCGTGGCGCTCCCTCGGCGCTGCCCCTCTGACAGTACCACACTGGGAAACAATTCAGGCACCCACATTCTTTGAGAGACGGTACAGGAACCACAAATATATCCACTGAGGAAGGGAATTCTTCTGAACCTCTCCAAGAATTACACATTCTAAGGCGTGTAGTCAGGATGAACATCCATACATTTGATCGATTCTATAAGAATTGGGTATCTCTTGTAAAGAGCTAGAACAGACACAATGGGCTGAATGGCCGTCTCCACTGCGGTATTAATGTGTTTGTCTATGAGGAAGTGAGTCAACCAAGAAGGCAGTGACCTCGTGGTGGTATTATCACTAGATATTAATTCAGAAACTCAGCTAATTTCTGGGATCCCAGGTTCAAATCCCACCACAGCAGATAGTGGAGTTTTAAGAAGGATCTAGATAGGCTGGGCGAATGGGCCAGGAAATGGCAAATGGAATTTAATGTTGGCAAGTGTGAGGTGGTCCACTTTGGTAGGAAGGACTATTACTTACAGGGCGAAAAACTGCAGCAGGCGACGGTGCAGAGGGACCTCGGGGTCTTTGTGCATGAGTCGCAAAAACCCAGCTTGCAGGTGCAGCAGGTGGTCAGGAAGGCGAATGGGATGCTGGCCTTCATAGCGAGGGGGATTGAATATAAAAGTAGGGAGGTCTTGCTGCAGCTGTATAGGGCATTGGTGAGGCCGCAGCTGGAGTATTGTGTGCAGTTTTGGGCGCCGCACCTGCGCAAGGATATTTTGGCCCTGGAGGGAGTGCAGAGGAGGTTTACTAGGCTGATACCGGAGTTGAGGGGGTTGAGCTATGAGGAGAGGCTGAATAAACTAGGCTTGTACTCGTTAGAGTTTAGAAGAATGAGGGGAGATCTCATTGAGACTTATAAGATGTTGAATGGGATGGATAGGGTAGAGGTGGAGAGACTCTTCCCGCTCAGAAAGGACAGTAGGACTAGGGGGCACAGCCTCAAGATAAAGGGGGTGCGGTTTAGAACGGAGTTGAGGAGGAACTTCTTCACTCAAAGGGTGGTGAATCTCTGGAATTCTCTGCCCGTTGAAGTGGTGGAGGCTGCCTCGCTAAATATTTTTAAGACGCGGGTTGATGGGTTTTTGATAAGAGAGGGGATTAAGGGTTATGGGGAGAGGGCGGGAATGTGGAACTGAGCCACGACAGATCAGCCATGATCTTATTGGATGGCGGGGGCAGGCTCGAAGGGCTAGATGGCCTACTCCTGCTCCTATTTCTTATGTTCTTATAATTCAATAAAAAAAAACCTGGAACCGTTGTCGATTGTCGGAAAAACCCATATGGTTCTTTAACATCCTTTAGGGAAGGAAATCTGCCGTCCTAACCCCGGTCTGGCCTACATGTGACTCCAGAGCCACAGCAATGTGACTGACTCTCAATTGCCCTCTGAACAAGGGCAGCTCGGATTGGCACTAATTACTGGCCAGCCAGCAACACCCGTGTCCCACAAATGAATGAAGAGAAAGGAGTGGGGCAATGAGACAGTAACGTTGAACTTGTTTGTTCAGAGAGGGATGAGCTTGCCAATTAGCAATGCTGCAGAGCGAGATCTGAAATTACACTCAGTGATGATGTTCCCCGATCCACCTGCGCCCTCACCTTCCTGTTTGGTTATTGCCATGGCCCTAACCCTCGTTCCCTGTAACCTCCTCCAGACCCACAACTATCCGAAATCCTTCTGCCATAATGGCTGGAATTTGACTTTGAGTCACTGTTCAGCCATAATCTGTGAAGAGGATGAGATGTTGGTGGCACTTGCTCCCATTTGCGTGATTGCAGGTTCAGTGGAGGATTCCTGGGGCTGTGTCGGTTTGATTTGTATTCTCTTGGGTTTAGCAGGTGGTCTCTATGAGGTGTTGATTTAATGTTGGGCTGTCAGTGGTTTGGCATCTCTGAAACTAACAGCACTGTGTAAAGATCTGAACCTCACGGGGACCTCAAATATGAGAGGTTTCTAACCTCTGGAGACAATTGAAAGCTTATTGTTGATAGTTTGGAGGCATAGCCTGGTGCAGTTGGTATCATACTGTCTGCCCTCTCCGTAGCACTGTTTAGGATAAGAACAAGAGGTTATCCCGTTGGCCAATCCAAGGATGACCCCTCAGCTGACCTCACCAGTAAACACATTTGCTGACCCTTATCACCCTGCTGTTTGTGGGATCCTGCTTTGTCCTGGATGGTGTTTGAGCTTCTTGAGTGTTGTTGGAGCTGTACTCATCCAGGCAAGTGGACAGTATTCCATCACACTCCTGATTTGTCCCTTGTAGATGGACAGGCTTTTGGGACTCGGGAGTGAGTTACTAACAGAATTCCCAGCCTCTGTCGTGTTCCTGTAGGCACAGTATTTATCTGGCTGGGTCCAGTTCAGTTTCTGGTCAATGGAAGCCCCCAGGATGTTAATGAGGGATTCAGCGTTGGCAATGCCATTGAATGTCAAGGGGACGGTGGTTAAATTCTCTAATGTTGGAGATGGCCATTGCCTGGCACTTACGTGGTGGGAATATTACTTCCCATTTGTCAGTCCAGATCTGGATATTGTCCAGGCCTTGCTGTATTTGGCCGCAGACTGTCTCAGTGTCTGAGGAGTTGTGAATAGTGCTGAACATTGTTCAGTCATCAGTGAACATTCTCACTCCTGACTTTACGACTGAAGGAAAGTTATTGATGAAGCAGCTGAATTACTCTTAGCTCATCCGGTGTTTCTGTTACCTCCTCCTTTACTGAGTCTCTGGCAACTTCTCTCATTCCCTGGTAAAGACAGATGTAAAGTGCCCATTTAGCCCCTCGGTCATGTCGCCTGCCTCCCTGTGTGAGACTCTTATCTCGTCTCGAATTGGATTCAATCCTTTTACCACCCATTTCCTTCTGATATAATTAGAAAAGATTTTTGAATTCTCCGTTATGTTAGCTGCCAGTCTCTTCTCATGTTCTCTCTTTCCTTTCTCACTTCCCCTTTTCTATTCAGTCTGGAATTCTCTGGATTTGAAGCTGAAATCTGTTGTGTAACTTTTCCTGCTCCATTTTATTCTCTCTCTCTATCCTCATCCAAGAAGCGCTGGTATTATTTTGTCCTACCTCACATCCTATGGGTAACATCTCCTCTTTAAAAGCAGTTATATTTTTGTCTGTTAGTCTCTGATCCTGGTTTACCTGGAATTCCGGTTTACCTGGCCCAGGTCTCTTCTTGCCGCTCTGAAACTGACTTTATTCCCAATTAATTATTTTTCCTCTGGGTTACTGCTTGTCCATTTTCCACAGCCAACCTAAATCTTAGTGAGATGATGGTCGTTGCCCTGTAAATATTATCTGAATAACAAGTTTGAAGTTTGTTTATTAGTGTCACAAGTAAGCCTACGTTAACACTGCAGTGAAGTTACTGTGAAAATCCTTAAGTCGCCACACTCCAGAGCTTGTTTGGGTACACCGAGGGAGAATTTGGCATGGCCACAGCACCTAACCAGTGCATTTTTCAGACTGTGGAAAGAAACTCACACAGACACGGAGAGAACATGCAGACTCCGCTCATACAGTGACCCGGGCTGGGAATTGAACCTGGGACCCTGGCGCTGTGAAGCAGCAGTGCTAACCACTGTGCCACCCTTGATCCAATGAGCTGCCACATTGCTGGGGACCAAATCCAGTAATGATTCCCTCTTTGTGGGTCAGGAATATGATGATCTACAAAATCACACTCCAGAAACTCTTCCTCCTCGTTGCCTTTGACACTGTTACATAAGAACATAAGAAATAGGAGCAGGAGTAGGCCATCTGGCCCTTCGAGCCTGCCCCGCCATTCAATAAGATCATGGCTGATCTGTCGTGGCTCAGTTCCACATTCCCACCCTCTCCCCATAACCCTTAATCCCCTCGCTTATCAAAAACCCATCAACCCGCGTCTTAAAAATATTTAGCGAGGCAGCCTCCACCACTTCAACGGGTAGAGAATTCCAGAGATTCACCACCCTTTGAGTGAAGAAGTTCCTCCTCAACTCCGTTCTAAAACGCCCCCCCTTATCTTGAGGCTGTGCCCCCTAGTCCTAGTGTCTTTTTTGAGTGGGAAGAGTCCCTCCACCTCTATCCTATCCATCCCATTCATCATCTTATACGTCTCAATGAGATCTCCTCTTACTCTCCCAGTCCTTTGGATAATGGAAGTCCCCATGATAATTGCTCTGTTGCCCAAGATCATTGTTTCCAAACTATTTTCTTCCATTTTAACCTGCCAGCAAACACAACAGCAATGACATTGCACTGTTCAGTATATAATTATTAAAGTTCACTGATGATAGATCAACTTCAAAAAGATACAAAAGTCTGAGGTCACATACCAATCTAAACAAGAACAGCTTCTTCCCTGTTGCTGTCAGACTTTTGAATGGACTTACCCTCATACTAAGTTGATCTTTCTCTACACCCTAGTTATGACTATAACACTACATTCTGCACCCTCTCCTTTCCTTCTCTATGAATAGTATGTTTTATCAGTAAAGCACACAATACTTTTCACTGTATACTAATACGTGTGACAATAAATCAAATCAAAAATCAATCTACTAATAAATCTGTGTTTTTTAAGTACCTTGGGTGAAATGTTATCTCTGGCACTGAAGGTGGGTGGAGGTGATGTGTTAGTCTGTCAGTAAGTCATGTATCTCAGAAGCTAATCCTCCTCTTTAAGATGGGAGCTGTTAATAAAAAAGGATTTCTCTTTTCAGATTACTAGTTATAGAGCATGAACTCAGCAGGCAGAAGCCTCGAGGAAGGGCTGTATTATCTTCATGTTTGAGTTAACACAGCGCGGTGTAGGTACGCACTCTGGGTGCCCCCTCACTTGTCCTTTTACGTACTCTCCAGCTCGTCACTTCATTCGAACCACTCATCTTATAGATGTCAGAAACTGTCAGAAGCAGCAAACATTGTTCACATTTACATTCAGCGTTGCTGATCCAGAGCAATGTCACATTTCACATCATTGATTTTAATGTCAGATGAATCACTGAGGATTTGAAATGAGATCAGAATAATATTCCTCATCACAGAGACTGCAGCTCTGCAATGTAACTTTAGAACAAGTGAGCTCTCAATCATTGCCATTACATAACTGGGCTAAGTGAATGAACCCACAGCCCATTCACACAATTCCTAATGAGCGATTAGTGTTTTTATCCAAAACAAGGCAGGTTTCACAATGAAGGTACACTGATCCTGAATGGGTGGAGATTATAACCTGCAACAGTTATCGGCCGCTGAGATTCAGCCACAGTGACAGACCCTCCCACCCTCCCACACACTGTAACCATCCCCACTCCCCACCGCCCACACACTGAAACCACCCCCCTCCACCCCCCACACACTGTAACCACCCCCTTCCGCCGCCACCCACACACTAACCTCCCCCCACCCCCCACCCCCAAACACACCGTACTGTGCTGCTGGTCTGTGTTGGTTCAGTTGAATGATCTCTCTCTCTGTGAGCCCTCTCTCTCCCGCACTGTAATATCCTCCTGAATGCTGCTACCACCACTCCCCTCTTTCCTCTCTGCACCTTTCCTGTACACATTGCAGTGTTCCATGGTGTGGAGTTGCCAGCGTTGGACTGGGAGAGGCATAAAATCATAGAAACCGTACAGTGCAGAAGGGGGCCATTCAGCCCATCATGTCTGCACTGACAACAATCCCATCTCGGCCCTATCCTTGAAACCCTATCTACTCACCCTGCTAATCCCTCTAACCCACACATCCCAGGACCCTAAGGGGCGACTTAGCATGGCCAATGCACCTAACCTGCACATCTTTGGACTGTGGGAGGAAACCGGAGCACCCGGAGGAAACCCACGCAGACATGAGGAGAATGTGCAAACTCCACACAGGCAGTGACTTAAGCCAGGAATCGAACCCAGGTCTCTGGAGCTGTGAGGCAGCAGTGCTAACCACTGTGCCACCCATACAGCACACTGGACTTTGACAAAGGGTCGTCTGGACTCAAAACGTCAGCTCTTTTCTCTCCTTAC
Organism: Carcharhinus amblyrhynchos; assembly: GCF_965287045.1. Taxonomy (NCBI): domain Eukaryota; kingdom Metazoa; phylum Chordata; class Chondrichthyes; order Carcharhiniformes; family Carcharhinidae; genus Carcharhinus; species Carcharhinus amblyrhynchos. The sequence goes on from NW_027651113.1 coordinate 20,682, forward strand.
AGATGCTGCCAGACCTGCTGAGATTTTCCAGCGTTTCCTCTTTTGGTTTCAGATTCCAGCATCCGCAGTAATTTGCTTTTTTTACACAATGTACAAGATAACGGTTGGAATGCGAGGCTTAACAGGCAATCAGCAGTACAGAGAGTGAGAGTGGAGAGAGCGATAATCACAGGTTAAAGAGGTGAAATTGTCTCAAGCCTCTAAGACTCGCATTCCAATCATTATCTTGCAATTGTGAAACCGACTCTCCACTCACCTGATGAAGGAGCAGCGCTCCGAAAGCTCGTGGTTCCAAATTAATGTGCTCCCACTATCCCAGTCTCCCCCCCTCAGCCCCAGTCTCTCTCTGGCTCGCTCCCTCAGCCCCAGCCTCGCTCTCTTTCTGTCTCTCTCTCTCTCTCTCTCTCTCTCTCCTCTGAAGGCTCCAGTCTGGACAGGATCCGGTTGCCTGGGTGACTGTGGCCTTTCTCTGTGACTCAGTGATGGGGTTGTGTGTTGGCGAAGTGCTTTATTCCCAAGGCGTTTCTCTGAAGGTCAGACAGCTGTGAACAATCCTCTCCTTTCTTTGAGTTTTAAACGTTGCCCGTCAGTGCCTCACGGTCAGTGGGCCCCATTGCCAGCTGCTGCCTCACACACAGCTTTGCAGAAAGATATTCAGCTGCAGGAGGCATCACAGTCCAGCCTGATCTCATCATCGAGGCTACAAGCAGTGTTTAGCCTCTCTCAGTGTTTACCCTCCTCACACTTATCCACCCTGTGGCAATGTAACCTCAGTCCCTTTACGTTCAATCCCTCCCCCTCCCCGATCCTTTCCCCCATCCCCTCCACCCCTTCCCTTTACCCCCCTCCTTCCCCCTTTTCCCCCTCCCCCCTTTTTCCCCCTCCCCCCTTTTTCCCCCTCCCCCTTTTTCCCCCTCCCCCCTTTTTCCCCCTCCCCCCCTTTTTCCCCCTCCCCCCTTTTTCCCCCTCCCCCCCTTTTTCCCCCTCCCCCCCTTTTTCCCCCTCCCCCCTTTTTCCCCCTCCCCCCCTTTTTCCCCCTCCCCCCCTTTTTCCCCCTCCCCCCCTTTTTCCCCCTCCCCCCCTTTTTCCCCCTCCCCCCCTTTTTCCCCCCTCCCCCCCTTTTTCCCCCTCCCCCCCTTTTTCCCCCTCCCCCCCTTTTTCCCCCTCCCCCCCTTTTTCCCCCTCCCCCCCTTTTTCCCCCTCCCCCCCTTTTTCCCCCTCCCCCCCTTTTTCCCCTCCCCCCCTTTTTCCCCCTCCCCCCCTTTTTCCCCCTTATCCACCCCCCCCCCCCCCCAGTCTCATCCTGGATGTTGTCTTGATTTTCCACCTGAACCCTGGAAGTGAATCCTGCACCTTTCTCCTCACTGATCCCACATTTATTACATTTCATTTTCGTAGAATCCCTACAGTGCGGAAAGAGGCCATTCAGCCCATCGAGTCTGCACCGACCACAATCCCACCCAGGTCCTACCCCTGTAACCCCATGCATTTACCCTAGTTAGTCCCCTGAAAGGGCGATTTAGCACGGCCGATACACCCTAACTAGCACGTCTTTGGACTGTGGGAGGAAACCGGAGCACCCAGAGGAAACCCATGCAGACATGGGGAGAATGTGCAAACTCCACACAGACAGTGACCCAAGCCGAGAATTGAACCCAGATCCCTGGCGCTGTGAGGCAGCAGTGCTAACCACTGTACACCCTCGTCTTATATCTTTGGCCTACGTTCTGGATGTCTTGCTGACAGGAGACACGTTGTCTCTGCACTCTCTCACTCAGAGTGTTAACTCCATCCTGCTGTGCTGCTCTGTAATTTTAGCAGAGGTCACGGGATAGAGATCAGTATTCTATTTTTGGGCTTTCCACCGGGGGTGGAGAGGGAGTTATTTCAGTGATTCTCAGATTCCCGGTGGCCGGGCACAATCCTGGGAATCAGTCAGCTCAGCAGGAAGCAGTCCAGCAAACGCAGAGAAAGGGATTAAATCCTCTTTCTTCCCCCTCCTCCTCTGCCAAAAGCCACAACATTCTGTTTGTAACCGTGGGTGACCTTGTCCCGTTGCTAGTCTAGTCCCAGTGATTACTGAGTGAGCGAGTGTGTGTGTGCATGTGCACACGCGTGTGCGTGTGTGTGTGTGTCCAGGCCTGCAGGCGTGGGTTACACTTGCTATAGGGTTCGGACTCTAATACGGAGCTGTGAGTGGTGTGAGTTAGTGGGCAGCAGGGGCTGGAACCGTTGCCCCTCTGCACATTCCAACCTGATCACAGGGGCACCGAGAACATCCCAGTCCTGACTACGCGGAGCATTTGGTTCAGACACCGACCGCTGTTAACACAGGAATAGAAGGAGGCCATTCGGCCCTTCGAGCCTGCTCCACGTTCTCCCCATGGCCCTCGATACTTTTAGTGTGTCGAAGTCTATCGATTTCCTCCTTAAATATGATTGGATTTTCACAGTTTTCGGTGGTGGAGAGTTCCACAGGTTCACAGCTCTCTGAGTGAAGAAATTCTCCCTCATCTCAGTCCTGAATGACTTGCTTCTTATTCTTAGACTGTGACCCCGAATTCTGGACTTTCCCATCAGGATCATTCTTCCCCCGTCAAGCCTGTCCAATTCCATCAGGATTTTATATGTTTCTATGAGATCCCCTCTCATTCTTCTAAATTCCAGTGAGTACA
>NW_027651114.1:0-23265 GCF_965287045.1 Carcharhinus amblyrhynchos
CCAACAACCGCCGACACTATAGTTAAGAAAGCCCCACTAAGAACATAAGAACATAAGAAATAGGAGCAGGAGTCGGCCATCTAGCCCCTCGAACCTGCCCCTCCATTCAATAAGATCATGGCTGATCTGTTGTGGCTCAGTTCCACTTTCCCGCCCTCTCCCCATAACCCTTAATCCCCTCTCTTATCAAGAACCCATCAACCCGCGTCTTAAAAATATTTAGCGAGGCAGCCTCCACCACTTCAACGGGCAGAGAATTCCAGAGATTCACCACCCTTTGAGTGAAGAAGTTCCTCCTCAACTCCGTTCTAAACCGCCTCCCCCTTTATCTTGAGGCTGTGCCCCCTAGTCCTACTGTCCTTTCTGAGCAGGAAGAGTCTCTCCACCTCTATCCTATCCATCCCATTCATCATCTTATACGTCTCAATGAGATCTCCCCTCATTCTTCTAAACTCTAATGAGTACAAGCCTAGTTTATTCAGCCTCTCCTCATAGCTCAATCCCCTCAACTCCGGGTATCAGCCTAGTAAACCTCCTCTGCACTCCCTCCAAGGCCAAAATATCCTTGCGCAGGTGCGGCGCCCAAAACTGCACACAGTACTCCAGCTGCGGCCTCACCAATGCCCTATACAGCCGCAGCAAGACCTCCCTACTTTTATATTCAATCCCCCTCGCTATGAAGGCCAGCATCCCATTCGCCTTCCTGACCACCTGCTGCACCTGCAAGCTGGGTTTTTGCGACTCATGCACAAGGACCCCGAGGTCCCTCTGCACCGTCGCCTGCTGCAGTTTTTCGCCACGTAAGTAATAGTCCTTCCTACCATTCTTCCTACCAAAGTGGACCACCTCACACTTGCCAACATTAAATTCCATTTGCCATTTCCTGGCCCATTCGCCCAGCCTATCTAGATCCTTCTGCAGACTCTCCACACCCTCCGCACAATTTGCCTTTCCCCCAATCTTGGTGTCATCAGCAAATTTCGACACCCTACACTCGGTTCCCTCCTCCAGATCATCTATATAAATGGTAAATAGCTGAGGCCCCAGCACCGACCCCTGGGGCACTCCACTAGTCACCAACCGCCAATCCGAATAGCACCCGTTGACCCCCACTCTCTGCCTCCTATTTGACAACCAATCCTCTATCCACGCTAACACCCTACCCCCAACTCCATGTCCCCTCAGAAGGTAGGTAATGTAAGCCCGCCATTCAAAAATGGGAGGTGGAGAGAAACCAGGGAACCGTAGGCCAGTGAGCCTGACGTCAGTACTGGGGGAACGGCAAGAATCTATTATCGAGAACCCTGCATTTGGAAGGCAGAGGGTTAGGGTAAGACAAACATCAGCGCGGATTTACAATCAGGTTTGACAAATCTACTGGAATTCTCTCAGTAGTGTTGATGAGCAGAGAGATCTCAGTGTCCATACGCAAGGATATTTTGGCCTTGGAGGGAGTGCAGAGGAGGTTTACTAGGCTGATGCCGGAGTTGAGGGGGTTGAGCTATGAGGAGAGGCTGAATAAACTAGGCTTGTACTCGTTAGAGTTTAGAAGAATGAGGGGAGATCTCATTGAGACGTATAAGATGATGAATGGGATGGATAGGATAGAGGTGGAGAGACTCTTCCCGCTCAGAAAGGACAGTAGGACTAGGGGGCACAGCCTCAAGATAAAGGGGGGGGGCGGTTTAGAACGGAGTTGAGGAGGAACTTCTTCACTCAAAGGGTGGTGAATCTCTGGAATTCTCTGCCCGTTGAAGTGGTGGAGGCTGCCTCGCTAAATATTTTTAAGAAGCGGGTTGATGGGTTTTTGATAAGCGAGGGGATTAAGGTTATGGGGAGAGGGCGGGAATGTGGAACTGAGCCACGACAGATCAGCCACGATCTTATTGAATGGCGGGGCAGGCTCGAAGGGCTGGATGGCCGACTCCTGCTCCTATTTCTTATGTTCTTAGATCCCTGAAAGTTGGCACCCAGGTTGTCAAGAAGGCGTACGGTGTGTTAGCTTTTATTGGTGAGGGGATTGAGTTTCGGAGCCGCGAGGTCATGTTGCGGGCAGTAAAGGAGGGAAATGGTCTGTAGGCCTTCAGAGCGAGAGGATTGGAGTGTAGGGACAGGGATGTCTTACTGCAATTGCACAGGGTGAGGCCACACCTGGAGTATTGGGAGCAGGTTTTGGGTCTCCTTATCTGAGGAAGGATGTTCCTCGCTACAGAGGGGGCACAGCGAGGGGTTTCCCAGGCTGATCCCTGGGACGGCGGGTCCGTCAATATGAGGAGAGACTGAGTGGGTTCGGATTCTGTTCACCGGAGTTTCGAAGAGGGGGATCTGATAGAAACTTATCAAATTCTAACAGGGTTAGACAGGGGAGATTCAGAAAGAATGTTCCCCAGGGTGGGGGGGGAGTCCAGGACCCGGGGGAGGGAGGGGGGGGTCACAGTTTGAGGATGAGGGGGTGAACCTTTTAGGGACTGAGGGTGAGGGAGGAAATGTCCTCACCCAGAGGGTGGGGGATTCACCCCCACAGGAAGGAGTCGGGGATAAAACGATGTGGGATTTCGGGAAGGAATGGGATTGGGCTCTCGGGGATGGGGGGATGGAGGGATATTGGGGGGTGTGGGGGGGGGGGTGCGCGGAGAGGGGGGTTCAGGATATTGAATTGGCTGATCGGCCAGGATGGGAATGAATAGCAGAACAGGGCCGAATGGCCTCCTCCCGAGGTCCGGTTTCCCTGTTTTTGTGTCCTTCCTCAAATAAGGGGGACCGATACGGCGGACAACACTCCAGACGTGGTCTGAGCAACGCCCTGTACACTTCCAGTCCTTTCACAATCAATGCCCACAGCCCGATTACCGATCCCACTCAATAATATCCTGTCCAATCCCACAGCGGCCTCAACTCCATTTCCCTCCTCTTCCTCCCCCTGGGTAATGTATTAGAATCTATACCCTCCCCCTCGCTACCCGCTGGGTAGTGTATAGGATCAACACCCTCCTTTCTCTCTACCCTGGGTGATGTATATAATCCATACCCTCCCCTCACTCTCCACCCAGATAATGTATAGAATCTACACCCTCCACTGGATTATGTATATAATCTATACCCTCCCCTCACTCTCCACCTGGGTAATGTATAGAATCTATACCCTCCACTGGGTAATGTATTAGAATCTATACCCTCCCCTCACTCTCTATCTGGGTAATGTATATAATTTGTACCATCCACCAGCTAATGTATAAAATCTATACCACCCCTAGGTAATGTATAGAATCTATACACTCATCCTCTCACTCTCCCTGGGTAATGTGTAGAATCTATAGCCTCCCCTCTGGGTAATGCATGGGATTATATACTCTCCCCCTCTGGATAATGTATAGAATCTGTACTCTCCCCCTGGGTAATGTGTAGAATCTATACCCTCCCCCTCTGGGTAATGTATAGAATCTATACCCTCCCCGGGTAATGTATAGAATCTATATCCTCCCCCTCTCCCCCAGGTAATGTATATATTCTATACCCTTCCCCCTGGTAATGTATAGAATCTATACCCCGGGTAATGTATAGAATTGATACCCTCCCCTGGGTAATGTATAGAATCTATACCCTCCCCCCGGGTAATGTATCAAATCTATACCCTGGGTAATGTATAGAATCTATACCCCCCGGGTAATGTATCAAATCTATACCCCGGGTGATGTATAGAATCTATACCACCCCCTCTCCCTCCTGGGTAATGTATGGAACCTATACCCTCCCCTCTCTCCTCCTGGGTAATGTATAGAATCTATACCCCCTCTCTCTCCTGGGTAATGTATAGAATCTATACCCTCCCCCTGGGTAACGTATAGAATCTATAACTTCCTCTTCTCCCCCTGGGTAATGTATACATTCTATACCCTCCCCTGGGTAACGTATAGAATCTATAACTTCCTCTTCTCCCCCTGGGTAATGTATACATTCTATATCCTCCCCCCGGGTAACGTATAGAATCTATAACTTCCTCTTCTCCCCCTGGGTAATGTATGGAATTTATACCCTCCCCCTGGGTAACGTATAGAATCTATAACTTCCTCTTCTCCCCCTGGGTAATGTATACATTCTATATCCTCCCCCGGGTAATGTATAGAATCTATAACTTCCTCTTCTCCCCCTGGGTAATGTATACATTCTATATCCTCCCCCCGGGTAATGTATAGAATCTATAACTTCCTCTTCTCCCCCTGGGTAATGTATACATTCTATATCCTCCCCCGGGTAACGTATAGAATCTATAACTTCCTCTTCTCCCCCTGGGTAATGTATACAGTCTATATCCTCCCCCCGGGTAACGTATAGAATCTATAACTTCCTCTTCTCCCCCTGGGTAATGTATACATTCTATATCCTCCCCCCCGGGTAACGTATAGAATCTATAACTTCCTCTTCTCCCCCTGGGTAATGTATACATTCTATATCCTCCCCCCGGGTAACGTATAGAATCTATAACTTCCTCTTCTCCCCCTGGGTAATGTATGGAATCTATACCCTCCCCCTGGGTAACGTATAGAATCTATAACTTCCTCTTCTCCCCCTGGGTAATGTATACATTCTATATCCTCCCCCTGGGTAATGTACAGAATCTATACCCCTCTCTCTCCCGGGTAATGTATACATTCTATACCCTCCCCCTGGGTAACGTATAGAATCTATAACTTCCTCTTCTCCCCCTGGGTAATGTATACATTCTATACCCTCCCCCTGGGTAACGTATAGAATCTATAACTTCCTCTTCTCCCCCTGGGTAATGTATACATTCTATACCCTCCCCCTGGGTAACGTATAGAATCTATAACTTCCTCTTCTCCCCCTGGGTAATGTATACATTCTATATCCTCCCCCCGGGTAATGTATAGAATCTATAACTTCCTCTTCTCCCCCTGGGTAATGTATACATTCTATATCCTCCCCCCGGGTAACGTATAGAATCTATAACTTCCTCTTCTCCCCCTGGGTAATGTATGGAATCTATACCCTCCCCCTGGGTAACGTATAGAATCTATAACTTCCTCTTCTCCCCCTGGGTAATGTATACATTCTATATCCTCCCCCTGGGTAACGTATAGAATCTATAACTTCCTCTTCTCCCCCTGGGTAATGTATACATTCTATACCCTCCCCCTGGGTAACGTATAGAATCTATAACTTCCTCTTCTCCCCCTGGGTAATGTATACATTCTATATCCTCCCCCGGGTAACGTATAGAATCTATAACTTCCTCTTCTCCCCCTGGGTAATGTATACATTCTATATCCTCCCCCGGGTAACGTATAGAATCTATAACTTCCTCTTCTCCCCCTGGGTAATGTATACATTCTATATCCTCCCCCGGGTAACGTATAGAATCTATAACTTCCTCTTCTCCCCCTGGGTAATGTATACATTCTATATCCTCCCCCGGGTAACGTATAGAATCTATAACTTCCTCTTCTCCCCCTGGGTAATGTATACATTCTATATCCTCCCCCGGGTAACGTATAGAATCTATAACTTCCTCTTCTCCCCCTGGGTAATGTATACATTCTATATCCTCCCCCGGGTAACGTATAGAATCTATAACTTCCTCTTCTCCCCCTGGGTAATGTATACATTCTATATCCTCCCCCGGGTAACGTATAGAATCTATAACTTCCTCTTCTCCCCCTGGGTAATGTATACATTCTATATCCTCCCCCGGGTAACGTATAGAATCTATAACTTCCTCTTCTCCCCCTGGGTAATGTATACATTCTATATCCTCCCCCGGGTAACGTATAGAATCTATAACTTCCTCTTCTCCCCCTGGGTAATGTATACATTCTATATCCTCCCCTGGGTAATGTATAGAATCTATAACTTCCTCTTCTCCCCCTGGGTAATGTATACATTCTATATCCTCCCCCGGGTAATGTATAGAATCTATAACTTCCTCTTCTCCCCCTGGGTAATGTATACATTCTATATCCTCCCCTGGGTAATGTATAGAATCTATACCCTCCTCCAATAGATTGTCACTCACTCAGTCGATCCCTTGGGTGAAATCTCAGTTCCTATTGGTTCCCTTCAGTGTAAGCTCGATTCCTATTGGTTACCCTGAAGCGAAAGTTCGATCCCTATTGGTGCACTCAGGATGAAAGCTCGATTCCCATTGGTCCCTGTGGCCGGGCGGTCGGTCCCCATTGGTTCCCCCCGACTCCCGGGCGGCGCGAGCGGCGACCGTTGGGTTTCGAATTCCGGCCCCGCCCCTCAACGCGGCAGCGCGCAGCCGCATTCTTCCCTCCCTCCGGGTCAGCGACGGCAGTGCGCAGCCGCATTCCCTTCCCCCCAAGCCAGAGCCGGCAGAGCGCAGGCGTATCTCCCGCGGCGCCGGAAATGCGCAGGCGCACTTACCTGGGCGCCGGCCGGCAGCACCTCCCTCAGTCCCGACAACGCGCAGGCGTACTCCGCTCTCCTTATTCCCCTGCCCACACCGCTTTCCACCGAGGGGAATCGAGGCCGGGGCGGGGCCTCTAACCGTCCAATCACAGCGGGCCGCCGCGCGTCGCCCGGCCAATCAGGTCGATCCTTCCTCCAAGGGGGGGGCGGGGCTGACCCATTGTGGACCAATGTGGGAAGAGGGAGCGGGGGCGCCCAATAGGGGAAGAGAGGGGGAGGAGTCAGAGGAGAGGGGCGCCCAATGGGGGAGAGGGGGCGGGCTTCCAGGCAGACCCGCCCTTCCGCCGGGGGGGGGGGGGCGGGGCGGTGACAGGTCTGGCCAATGGGATAGAAGGGGCGGCACCCGCGGAGGGGAGGTCCAATGGGAGCGGGGGGTGGAGTCGGGGCTGGCCAATGGGAGGGCGGGGGCGGGTCCCGCGGGGGGTCGGGCGGCCGGCGGGGCTCAGTCGGTGCCGAGCTGCCGGAGGGAGCGGTCAGGGAGGAGGTAGAGGGAGAGAGACAGGACAACCTCCTACTGAGTGAGTGAGTGAGGGGGGACCTACCCAACACTAACTTAACCAGCTTAACTACCACCACCAGCCAGACGTGTAACTAACCAGCTGATCATCACTGGCTCCAACCTAAAATGTTACTAACTGTTTATAACCTGCTAGTCATGGCGTTAAGATGAAAACCACTAACTAACTAGCTGGTTTTTAACATGAGATGTTGCCAACTACTAAATATCTGGTTGTAACTGACCCTAAGATTAAATATTGCTGACTAACTATGTAACCTGCTAATCTAAAATGAAATATTACTATGTAACCTGCTAGTTATGAGTCTAAAATGAAATATTACTAACTATGTAACCTGCTAGTTATGATCTAAAATGAAATATTACTAAGTAACTATATGTAACCTGCTAGTTATGTCTGGAAAATGAAATATTACTATGTAACCTGCTAGTTATGAGTCTAAAATGAAATATTACTAACTAACTGTGTGTAACCTACTGGTTATGAGTCTAAAATGAAATATTGTTAACTAACTGTATGTAACCTGTTAGTTATGAGTCTAAGATGAAATATTGTTAATGGTGTGTAATCTGCTAGTTATGAGTCTATAATGAAATATTACTAACTGTATGTAAACTGCTAGTTATGAGTCTGAAATGAAATATTACTGACTAACTGTGTAACCTGCTAGTTATGTCTGTGAAATGAAATATTACTATGTAACCTGTTAGTTATGAATCTAAAATGAAATATTACTAACTAACTACATGTAACCTGCTACTTATGCCTGTAAAATGAAATATTACTAACTAACCTAGTTATGCCTGTAAAATGAAATAGTACTAACTAACTACATGTAACCTAGTTATGAGTCTATAATGAAATATTACTAACTAACTGAGTAACGTGCTAGTTGTGATCTAAAATGAAATGTTGCTATCTATGTAACCTGCTATTTATGGGTTTATAATGAAATATTACTAACTAACTGTGTGTAACCTACTGGTTATGAGTCTAAAATGAAATATTGTTAACTAACTATGTAACCTGTTAGTTATGAGTCTAAGATGAAATATTGTTAATGGTGTGTAATCTGCTAGTTATGAGTCTATAATGAAATATTACTAACTGTATGTAAACTGCTAGTTATGAGTCTGAAATGAAATATTACTAACTAACTGTGTAACCTGCTAGTTATGTCTGTGAAATGAAATATTACTATGTAACCTGTTAGTTATGAATCTAAAATGAAATATTACTAACTAACTACATGTAACCTGCTACTTATGCCTGTAAAATGAAATATTACTAACTAACCTAGTTATGCCTGTAAAATGAAATATTACTAACTAACCTAGTTATGCCTGTAAAATGAAATATTACTAACTAACCTAGTTATGCCTGTAAAATGAAATAGTACTAACTAACTACATGTAACCTAGTTATGAGTCTATAATGAAATATTACTAACTAACTGAGTAACGTGCTAGTTGTGATCTAAAATGAAATGTTGCTATCTATGTAACCTGCTATTTATGGGTTTATAATGAAATATTACTAACTAACTGTGTGTAACCTGCTGGTTATGAGTCTAAAATGAAATATTACTAACTAACTGTAACCTAGTTATGGGTATAAAAATTACTATGTAACCTGCTAGTTATGAGTCTAAAATGAAATATAACTAACTAACCTAGTTATGAGTCTGAAATGAAATATTACTAACTAACATTTTGTACCTGACTAATTATGACTTCAACATGAAGTATTACTAACTACTAACTGACTAAACATATGTAACCTGCTAGTTATGACTCTAAGTTGAGATATTGCTAACTATTAGCCTCCGAGCTATGAGTCTTAACATGAAATGTTGCCTACTAACCAACTGGCTGGTTGTAACCCACTAGTTATGACTCTAAGCTGAAATGTTACTAACTAGCTGGTTTCTAACATGCAGTATTGCTAACTAACTAGCTGCACAACACCAGGTTAAAGTCCAACAGGCGTATCTAGTAGCCCAAGCTTTCAGAGTGCTGCCCCTTCATCGGGTGAGCTCTACCAATATTACTAACTACTAACTGTAACTGACTAGTTATGACTGTAACATGAAATATCACTAACTGGCCGGTTCCTCACGTAGAACTTTGCCAACCAGTAACTAGCTGGTTATAACCTAGTTATGATTTTAAAATGAAATTTTGCCAACTAACTATCTGGTTGTAACTGAATTGTTATAACTCAAAAATGTAATATTGCTAACTATTAACTAATTAAGTGTACGTAAGCTAATTATGATTCTAAGATGAGATATTGCTAACTAAATGTACGTAACCTGCTAGTTATGGGTCTAAGAGGAAATATTATTAACTACTAGCTAACTAAATGTACGTAACCTGCCATTTATATAGATGATCTGGAGGAGGGAACCAAGTGTATGGTGTCGAAATTTGCTGATGACACCAAGATTGGTGGAACGGCAAATTGTGCGGAGGGTGTGGAGAGCCTGCAGAAGGATCTAGATAGGCTGGGCGAATGGGCCAGGAACTGGCAAATGGAATTTAATGTTGGCAAGTGCGAGGTGGTCCACTTTGGTAGGAATAATGGTAGGAAGGACTATTACTTACGTGGCAAAAAACTGCAGCAGGCGACGGTGCAGAGGGACCTCGGGGTCCTTGTGCATGAGTCGCAAAAACCCAGCTTGCAGGTGCAGCAGGTGGTCAGGAAGGCGAATGGGATGCTGGCCTTCATAGCGAGGGGGATTGAATATAAAAGTAGGGAGGTCTTGCTGCAGCTGTATAGGGCATTGGTGAGGCTGCAGCTGGAGTACTGTGTGCAGTTTTGGTCGCCGCACTTACGCAAGGATATTTTGGCCTTGGAGGGAGTGCAGAGGAGGTTTACTAGGCTGATACCGGAGTTGAGGGGGTTGAGCTATGAGGAGAGGCTGAATAAACTAGGCTTGTACTCGTTAGAGTTTAGAAGAATGAGGGGAGATCTCATTGAGACATGTAAGATGATGAATGGGATGGATAGGATAGAGGTGGAGAGACTCTTCCTGCTCAGAAAGGACAGTAGGACTAGGGGGCACAGCCTCAAGATAAAGGGGGTGCGGTTTAGAACAGAGTTGAGGAAGAACTTCTTCACTCAAAGGGTGGTGAATCTCTGGAATTCTCTGCCCGTTGAAGTGGTGGAGGCTGCCTTGCTAAATATATTTAAGACGCGGGTTGATGGGTTTTTGATAAGAGAGGGGATTAAGGGTTATGGGGAGAGGGCGGGAAAGTGGAACTGAGCAGCGACAGATCAGCCATGATCTTATTGAATGGCGGGGCAGGCTCGAAGGGCTAGATGGCCTACTCCTGCTCCTATTTCTTAAGTTCTTATTATGTTATGGGTCTAAGATGAAATATTATTAACTACTAGCTAACTAAATGTACGTAACCTGCTAGTTATGGCTCTAAGATGAAATATTATTATTAACTAATTAAATGTATGTAACATGCTACTTATGACTCTAAGATGAAATATTGCTAACTACTAACAAACTAGCTGGTTATAATTGAATAGTTACGACCACAACTAAAATATTGCCAACTAATTAGCCAGTTGGAGCTAAATAGTTGTAACTAAAATATAACTAACTAGCTAGTTAGAACGCAAATATTTGTGTTTGAAAAATTGCGGACTACTAATTAACTAGCTAGAATTGCTGTCTCTCTAATCCAATAGCCCGTTATAATTATGGTTATAACTAACTGGAATGTTAACTAACTAGTTACAACCGATTCTGGCCGTAATCAGTAGCGTTACTGGCTAGTTAAAATGGAATATCCGTCACTACAACCGTCTATTAACTAGTTTGTTTTAACTAGACATTACAGCAATGACTGAAGTATTACTGTCCGCTCACTAACTAGTTTTAAGCAAATAGTTATGGTTGTGAGTGAAATGATACTGACTGGTTAAGGAGGACTTGACTATTTCAGATTGGTTAAGATTTGATTTATTATTGTCACGTGTATGGGGATACAGTGAAAAGTATTGTTTCTTACACGCTATACAGACAAAGCATACCGTTCACAGAGAAGGAAAGGAGAGGGTGCAGAATGTAGTGTTACAGTCACAGTGAGGGTGTAGAGAAAGATCAGCTTAATGCGAGGTAGGTCCATTCAAAAGTCTGACAGCAGCAGGGAAGAAGCTGTTCTTGAGTCGGTCGGTACGGGACCTCAGACTTTTGTATCTTTTTCCCCGACGGAAGAAGGTGGAAGAGAGAATGTCCGGGGTGTGTCGGGGGGGTCCTTAATTATACCGGCTGCTTTTCCCCGAGGCAGCGGGAAGTGTAGACGGAGTCAATGGATGGGAGGCTGGTTTGGGTGATGGGATTGGGGGCTACATTCACCACCCTTTTGTAGTTCCTTGCGGTCTTGGGCAGAGCAGGAGCCCAGACCGAGCTGTGATACATCCGGAAAGGATGCTTTCTACAGGGCATCTGTAAAAGTTGGTGAGAGTCGTAGCGGACATGCCAAATTTCCTTCGTCTTCTGAGAAAGTAGAGGCGTTGGTGGGGCTTTCTTAACTATAGTGTTGGCGTTGTGGGGGGAACCAGGACAGGTTGTTGGTGATCTGGACAACAATATGACAAAGTGAAATATTAGTTAGAAATGTAATTTACCGCTGTAATTGTAATATCGCAGACAAGTAATTAGCTAGTTAGAACAACTGTTATTGAGATGCTGCTGTCTACTAACTAGCTAGTTATTACAAAACTCAATATTTCTGACTATGATGCATCCGCTAACGAGCTATCGTGACACAATGATGGCTACAAGTTTATTTTGTAAAGTTTATTAGCGTCACAAGTAGGCTTACGTTCATTGGGAAGTTACTGTGAAGATCTCCCTGGTCGCCCCACGCTCCTGCTCGGGTTACACTGAGGGCGAATTTAGCGCGGCCCCAATCCCCTGCGTGTCTTTCGGACTGCGGGAGGAAACCGGGGCACCCGGAGGAAACCCACGGTGGGGACAAGACTCCGCACGGACGGTGACCCGAGCCGGGAATCGAACCCGGGTCCCTGGCGCCGTGAGGCAGCGGTGCTGACCCGCTGTGCCACCGTGCTGCTCGTTGCACAAGGTGGGAACAGAATTAGCCCGTTGAGTCCTCTCAGTCACGGCTGTTACGTTTCTCAACTCCGTTCTCCCGCCCCCCTCACCGATCAGGGACCTACCTATCTGCGTCTCCCATAGACTCAACGACCCGTCCTCCTCTGTGGCAACGAGTTCCCCTCACCCCCTGGCTGAAGAAATTTCCCCACCTTAGTTCTAAAGTGTAGTTCCTTTACTCTGAGGTCACGCCCTCGGATCCGAGTCTCCTGCCAGTGGAAACATCATCTCCACATCCACTCTATCCACACCTTTCAGCTTTCTAAGTTTCAATGAGATCACCTTCCCCCCGCCTCATCCTTCTAAACTCAGTCTCATAAGAACATAAGAAATAGGAGCAGGAGTCGGCCATCTAGCCCCTCGAGCCTGCCCTGCCATTCAATAAGATCATGGCTGATCTGTCGCGGCTCAGTTCCACTTTCCCGCCCTCTCCCCATAACCCTTAATCCCCTCTCTTATCAAGAACCCATCAACCCGCTTCTTAAAAATATTTAGCGAGGCAGCCTCCACCACTTCAACGGGCAGAGAATTCCAGAGATTCACCACCCTTTGAGTGAAGAAGTTCCTCCTCAACTCCGTTCTAAACCGCCCCCCCTTTATCTTGAGGCTGTGCCCCCTAGTCCTACTGTCCTTTCTGAGCGGGAAGAGTCTCTCCACCTCTATCCTATCCATCCCATTCATCATCTTATACGTCTCAATGAGATCTCCCCTCATTCTTCTAAACTCTAACGAGTACAAGCCTAGTTTATTCAGCCTCTCCTCATAGCTCAACCCCCTCAACTCCGGTATCAGCCTAGTAAACCTCCTCTGCACTCCCTCCAAGGCCAAAATATCTTTGCGCAGGTGCGGCGCCCAAAACTGCACACAGTACTCCAGCTGCGGCCTCACCAATGCCCTATACAAGAGCTGCTGTAAGTCTCACAACATCAGGTTAAAGTCCAACAGGTTTATTTGGTAGCAAAAGACACAAGCTTTCAGAGCACTGCCCTTTCGTCAGGTGAGTGGGAGGGTCCTGTTCACAAGCAGTGCATGTAAAGACACAAACTCAATTTACACAATAATGGTCGGAGTCTTTACAGGTAATCAAGTCTTAAAAGGTATAGACGATGTGAATGGAGAGAGGGTTAAGCACAGAGATGTGTACTGTCTCTAGACAGGACAGTTAGTGAGATTTTGCAAGCCCAGGCAAGTCATGGGGGTTACAGAGAGTGCAACATGAACCCAAGGTCTCGGTTGAGGCCGTCCTCATGTGTGCGGAACTTGGCTATCAGTCTCTGTTCAGCGACTCTGCGCTGTCGTGTGTCGTGAAGGCCGCCTTGGAGAATGCTTACCCGAAGGTCAGAGGCCAAATGCCCGTGTCCGCTGAAGTGTTCGCCAACAGGAAGGGAACAGTCTTGCCTGGTGATTGTCGAGCGGTGTTCATTCATCCGTTGTCGTAGCGTCTGCATGGTCTCCCCAATGTACCATGCCTCAGGACATCCTTTCCTGCAGCGTATCAGGTAGACAATGTTGGCCGAGTTGCAAGAGTATTTACCGTGTACCTGGTGGATGGTGTTCTCACGTGTGATGATGGTATCCGTGTCGATGATCCGGCATGTCTTACAGAGGTTGCTGTGGCAGGGTTGTGTGGTATTGTGGTCACTGTTCTCCTGAAGACTGGGTAGTTTGCTGCGAACAATGGTCTGTTTGAGGTTGTGTGGTTGTCTGAAGGCAAGAAGTGGGGGTGTGGGGATGGCCCTGGCGAAATGTTCGTCTTCATCAATGATATGTTGAAGGCTCCGGAGAAGATGTCGTAGCTTCTCCGCTCCGGGGAAGTACTGGACGATGAAGGGTACTCTGTCCACCGTGTCCCGTGTTTGTCTTCTGAGGAGGTCGGTGCGGTTCTTCGCTGTGGCGCATCGGAACTGTCGATCGATGAGTCGAGAGCCATATCCTGCTCTTATGAGGGCATCTTTCAGCATCTGGAGGTGTCTGTCACGATCCTCCTCATCTGAGCAGATCCTGTGTATACGGAGGGCTTGTCCGTAGGGGATGGCTTCTTTAACATGTTTCAGGTGGAAGCTGGAGAAGTGGAGCATTGTGAGGTTTGCGGTACAGTGAGGTGCTGAGGTGACCGTCCTTGATGGTTCCTGTTGGGGAACACTTCAGCCGCCATGGGCATTCAGCCTCTGGTCTTTGGGTAGGCGTTGTCCAAGGCGGCCTCCACGATAGTGCAGAATCGCTGATAGCCAACTTCCGCACATGAGGATGGCCTCAAGCGGGACCTTGGGTTCATGTTGCACTGTCTGTAACCCCCACGGCCTGCAAAATCTCACTAACTGTCCTGTCTGGAGACAATACACATCTCTTTAACCTGAGCTTAACCCTCTCTCCACTCACACTGTCTGTACCTTTTAAGACTTGATTACCTGTAAAGACTCCAACCATTATTGTGTAAATTGAGTTTGTGTCTTTATATCCCCTGTTTGTGAACAGAACTCCCCACCCACCTGACGAAGGGGCAGCACCCCGAAAGCTCGTGCTGCCAAATAAACCAGTTGGGCTTTAACCTGGCGTTGTGAGACGTCTTACTGCGTTTACCCCAGTCCAACGTTGGCATCTCCACGTCGTAAGTCTTAGTAAATCCCCGGGACCTGATGAGGTGTGTCCCAGGACGTTGTGGGAGGCGAGGGAGGAAATTGCGGGTCCCCTAGCCGAGATATTTGACAGTCACATAGAGCGATGGAAAGGTGGTAGGACTGGAGGGTCTTAATGACATTACTGTTACTAGTGAGGTGGTGCGCGACAGACTGGAGGGGCTGATTGTGGACAAGTCCCCAGGACCGGATGGAATGCATCCGAGGGTTCTGAAAGAAATGGCGGAGGTGATAGTGGATGCCTTGGTGGTTATTTTCCAGACGTCGCTGGATTCCGGGGAAGTGCCGGAGGATTGGAAAACGGCTAATGTTACGCCGTTGTTTAAGAAGGGTGCCAGGCAAAAGGCGGGGAATTACAGGCCGGTTAGTTTAACGTCTGTGGTAGGTAAAATGTTAGAATCCGTCATTAAGGAGGAAATTGCGAGGCATCTTGAAGGGAATTGCTTGATAGGGCAGACGCAACACGGTTTCATTAAAGGGAAGTCGTGTCTGACAAATTTACTGGAGTTCTATGAGGATGTGTCTAGGGCGGTGGATAGAGGAGAGCCGGTGGATGTGGTCTTTCTGGATTTTCAGAAGGCGTTTGATAAGGTACCTCACAAGAGGTTACTGCAGAAGGTCAGAGGACATGGAGTTGGGGGTAGGGTGTTAGCGTGGATAGAGGATTGGTTGTCAAATAGGAGGCAGAGAGTGGGGGTCAATGGGTGCTATTCGGATTGGCGGTTGGTGACTAGTGGGGTGCCCCAGGGGTCGGTGCTGGGGCCTCAGCTATTTACCATTTATATAGATGATCTGGAGGAGGGAACCGAGTGTAGGGTGTCGAAATTTGCTGATGACACCAAGCTTGGGGGAAAGGCAAATTGTGCGGAGGGTGTGGAGAGTCTGCAGAAGGATCTAGATAGGCTGGGTGAATGGGCCAGGAAATGGCAAATGGAATTTAATGTTGGCAAGTGTGAGGTGGTCCACTTTGGTAGGAAGAATGGTAGGAAGGACTATTACTTACGTGGCGAAAAACTGCAGCAGGCGACGGTGCAGAGGGACCTCGGGGTCCTTGTGCATGAGTCGCAAAAACCCAGCCTGCAGGTGCAGCAGGTGGTCAGGAAGGCGAATGGGATGCTGGCCTTCATAGCGAGGGGGATTGAATATAAAAGTAGGGAGGTCTTGCTGCAGCTGTATAGGGCATTGGTGAGGCCGCAGCTGGAGTACTGTGTGCAGTTTTGGGCGCCGCACCTGCGCAAGGATATTTTGGCCTTGGAGGGAGTGCAGAGGAGGTTTACTAGGCTGATACCGGAGTTGAGGGGGTTGAGCTATGAGGAGAGGCTGAATAAACTAGGCTTGTACTCGTTAGAGTTTAGAAGAATGAGGGGAGATCTCATTGAGACGTATAAGATGATGAATGGGATGGATAGGATAGAGGTGGAAAGACTCTTCCCGCTCAAAAAAGACAGTAGGACTAGGGGGCACAGCCTCAAGATAAAGGGGGGGCAGTTCAGAACGGAGTTGAGGAGGAACTTCTTCACTCAAAGGGTGGTGAATCTCTGGAATTCTCTGCCCGTTGAAGTGGTGGAGGCTGCCTCGCTAAATATTTTTAAGAAGCGGGTTGATGGGTTTTTGATAAGAGAGGGGATTAAGGGTTATGGGGAGAGGGCGGGAAAGTGGAACTGAGCCACGACAGATCAGCCATGATCTTATTGAATGGCGGGGCAGGCTCGAGGGGCCGGGTGGCCTACTCCTGCTCCTATTTCTTATGTTCTTATGTTCTTATGTAACATAGAACATTACAGCGCAGAACAGGCCCTTCGGCCCACGATGTTGCGCCGACCAGTTACAAAAACAATGACCCACTAGCCTATACCAATCCCTTTTCGTCCGTAAACCTATCCACAGATCTCTTAAACGGGTGAGGTGTCTGAAGATTGGAGAGTGGCAAATGTTTGTTTAAAAAGGGAAATGCCTGGGAACTGCAGGCCAGTGAGCCTCATGTCCGTGGTGGGTAAATTTATTGGAAGGTATTTTGAGAGACAGGAACATGGGGACTGATTAGGGACAGTCAGTGTGGCTTTGTGAGTTGGAAAATCGGGTCTCGCAAAATTTGATTGAGTTTTTTGAAGGGGTAATGGAGAAGGTAGATGAGGGCAGTGTGGTTGATGTTGTCTACATGGACTTTAGCAAGGCCTTTGACAAGGTACTGTGTTGTTGCAGAAGGCTAAATCTCACGGGATCCAGGGTGAGGTATCTAAATGGAGACAGAATTGGCTACATGGACTTTAGCAAGACCTTTGACAAGGTACTGTGTTGTTGCAGAAGTTTAAATCTCACAGGATCCAGGGTGAGGTATCTAAATGGAGACAGAATTGGCTTCTTGCTGGAAGTCATGCTGTGGAGATGCCGGAGTTGGACTGGGGTAGACACACTAAGAAGTCCCACGACACCAGGTCCAACTGGTTGGACTCTAACCTGGTGTTGTCAGACTTCTTACTGTCCTGACAGGAGCCAGAGGGTGGCTGTAGAGAGTTGTTTTTTACAAACTGGAGGTCTGTGCCCAGTCTCAGGGATCGGTGCTGGGCCACACTGTTATTTGTCATTTATATTAATGATTTGGTGGAGAATGCAGGAGGCATGGTTAGTGAGTTTGCAGATGATCCCAAGATTGGTGGACAGTGAAGAAAGTTCTCTCCGATTGCAATGGGATCTTGATCAGTTGGGCCAGTGGGCTGACGAACGGCAGATGGAGTTTAATTTAGATAAATGCGAGGTGATGCATTTTGGTCGATCGAACCAGGGCAGGACTTACTCAGTTAATTTTGGTAGATCTCACTCAGTTCTTACTCAGTTCATTTTGGTAGATCATATCATGTCCAGATCTCCAACAACCCTGTGCCCCTGTCTACATCAACGGGGACGGAGTAGAAAGGATCGAGAGATCTTCAAGGTGTCCAGATCTCCAACAACCTGTCCTGGTCCCCCCACGCCGACACTATAGTTAAGAAAGCCCCACCAACGCCTCTACTTTCTCAGGAGACGAAGGAAATTTGGCATGTCCGCTCCGACTCTCACCAACATTTACAGATGCCCCGTAGAAAGCATCCTTTCCGGATGTATCACAGCTCGGTCTGGGCTCCTGCTCTGCCCAAGACCGTAAGGAACTACAAAAGGGTGGTGAATGTAGCCCCAATCCCATCACACAAACCAGCCTCCCATCCATTGACTCTGTCTACACTTCCCGCTGCCTCGGGGAAAAGCAGCCGGTATAATTAAGGACCCCCCCACCCCCCAACACACACCCCGGACATTCTCTCTTCCACCTTCTTCCGTCGGGGGAAAAAGATACAAAAGTCTGCGGTCCCGTACCGACCGACTCAAGAACAGCTTCTTCCCTGCTGCTGTCAGACTTTTGAATGGACCTACCTCGCATTAAGCTGATCTTTCTCTACACCCTCGCTGTGACTGTAACACTACATTCTGCACCCTCTCCTTTCCTTCTCTATGAACGGTATGCTTTGTATAGTGCGAAAGAAACAATACTTTTCACAGTATCCCAATACACGGGACAGTAATAAGTCAAGTCATAGAATCCCAACAGTGCAGAAGGAGGCCATTTGGCCCATCAAGCCTGCACTGATAACAATCCCATCTAGGTCCCATCCCCATAATCCCACATATTAACCTCGCTTAACACCCTAACCTACACATCTTTGGACACTAAGGGACAATTTAGCACGGCCAATCCACCCTAACCTACACATCTTTGGACACTAAGGGACAATTTAGCACGGCCAATCCACCCTAACCTACACATCTTTGGACACTAAGGGACAATTTAGCACGGCCAATCCACCCTAACCTACACATCTTTGGACGCTAAGGGACAATTTAGCATGGCCAATCCACCCTAACCTACACATCTTTGGACACTAAAGGACAATTTAGCATGGCCAATCCACCCTAACCTACACATCTTTGGGACACTAAGGGACAATTTAGCATGGCCAATCCACCCTAACCTACACATCTTTGGGACACTAAGGGACAATTTAGCATGGCCAATCCACCCTAACCTACACATCTTTGGACACTAAAGGACAATTTAGCATGGCCAATCCACCCTAACCTACACATCTTTGGGACACTAAGGGACAATTTAGCATGGCCAATCCACCCTAACCTACACATCTTTGGACAATTTAGCATGGCCAATCCACCCTAACCTACACATCTTTGGACAATTTAGCATGGCCAATCCACCCTAACCTACACATCTTTGGACAATTTAGCATGGCCAATCCACCCTAACCTACACATCTTTGGACAATTTAGCATGGCCAATCCACCCTAACCTACACATCTTTGGACAATTTAGCACGGCCAATCCACCCTAACCTGCACATCTTTGGACAGTTTAGCATGGCCAATCCACCCTAACCTACACATCTTTGGACACTAAGGGACAATTTAGCATGGCCAATCCACCCTAACCTACACATCTTTGGACACTAAAGGACAATTTAGCATGGCCAATCCACCCTAACCTACACATCTTTGGGACACTAAGGGACAATTTAGCATGGCCAATCCACCCTAACCTACACATCTTTGGGACACTAAGGGACAATTTAGCATGGCCAATCCACCCTAACCTACACATCTTTGGACACTAAAGGACAATTTAGCATGGCCAATCCACCCTAACCTACACATCTTTGGGACACTAAGGGACAATTTAGCATGGCCAATCCACCCTAACCTACACATCTTTGGACAATTTAGCATGGCCAATCCACCCTAACCTACACATCTTTGGACAATTTAGCATGGCCAATCCACCCTAACCTACACATCTTTGGACAATTTAGCATGGCCAATCCACCCTAACCTACACATCTTTGGACAATTTAGCATGGCCAATCCACCCTAACCTACACATCTTTGGACAATTTAGCATGGCCAATCCACCCTAACCTGCACATCTTTGGACAATTTAGCACGGCCAATCCACCCTAACCTGCACATCTTTGGACAGTTTAGCATGGCCAATCCACCCTAACCTACACATCTTTGGACACTAAGGGACAATTTAGCATGGCCAATCCACCCTAACCTACACATCTTTGGACAATTTAGCATGAGTCAATTTAGCATTGAGTCTGCACCGACAACAATCCCACCCTGGCCCTATCCCCTTAACCCTATGTATTTACCCTGCTTATCGCCCCAACACTAAGGGACAATTTAGCACGGCCAATCCACCCTAACCTACACATCTTTGGACACTAAGGGACAATTTAGCATGGCCAATCCACCCTAACCTACACATCTTTGGACACCAAGGGGCAATTTAGCACGGCCAATCCACCCTAACCTACACATCTTTGGACACTAAGGGACAATTTAGCACGGCCAATCCACCCTAACCTACACATCTTTGGACACTAAGGGACAATTTAGCACGGCCAATCCACCTAACCTACACATCTTTGGACACTAAGGGACAATTTAGCATGGCCAATCCACCCTAACCTACACATCTTTGGACCGTGGGAGGAAACCGGAGCACCCGGAGGAAACCCACGCAGACACGGGGAGAACGTGCATTCTCCGCACAGACAGTGACCCTGAGCCGTGAATCGAACCCGGGCCCCTGGCGCTGTGAGGCAGCAGTGCCGACCCGCTGTGCCGCCAAATAAAAGACGTGACTGTCAAAGTTTTTCATCTGGTACTCATCAGGCCAGGTGCCAGGACACCAAATTTTGGTGGCGTCAACCATCGATGCTGATTGGCGGCTGGATTGGTCACGGCATCGTTACGGAGATTTCCGTCCTGTTTTCGTGCATCTCTTTTCCCCTCTCTAACGTGCTCTCTCTTTCTCTCTCCTCGCAGGTGGCGTTGGTTGAGTCATTGTTCCTGGGTTTTTTTTTTGGGCGTTCGTGTTGGACTTGTCGGCTGCGCCTCGTGGGCGAAGACACCGGCAAGGGGATTCCTACACCCGACGCGTCTTTGATCAGCGGTGAGGGAGCGCTGCGCTGTCCGAGGTGTTGTCTGTAAACGTGGTGGGGGGGGGGGGAGGTTATCGAATCCCTCTAAGGCTGCCAGGCGCCCACGGAGAGGCGTTGGCAAGGGATATAGCCAAACCAGTAGTGGACGGGGAGGTATGGGCTTTGACGGGGAGAATGGCAATTTCCCCAGAAAGCAGGAAAATTGTACCCCGCCTGTCAAGACCTTTAGCTTGGGTTTTAGAACGACACAGCCCGGGAAACAGGCCCAACGAGCCCACGCCGCCATTTTAAACATTGAGTCCCCTCCTCTACCCATGACCTTTGTCTACGCCTATTGGGGAAGATTGAGGGGAGACTAATTTACGGACAATTTGTTACACCAATCAGCCTAAGAGCACATCTTTGGGGTGTGGGAGGAAACCGGAGCACCCGGAGAAAACCCACGCAGACACGGGGAGAATGCGCAAACCCCCCGCAGACACCGGCCCAAATCCCTGTGTCTGCACAGCAAACAGTGATAGTCACTGAGCTGCCGTGTTGCCCGTCAGATGGTCCAGTTTAAGCGTACACTGACGACGTGAAGCACTAGGCAACTCTCGAAGCAAAATCCAAGAGCAGCCCATGCACGACCCGACGCGTGTTGGACAAGGGGTTGCCAGGGTCACCCAGCTCCTGACCTCGTTACGGCCCTCGGTTCAAAGACCGGCAGAGGGGTCGTCTCGCCGGAAGTGAGAACGAGAGTCTTTGACCGAGTGTGGCATCAGGCCACCCCCCCCCACCGCCCACACACACACACACAAGTGCCAGGCACGCCTGTCTCCAACAAGAGTGAATCTAACCATCTCCCCCCTTTGACGTTCAATGGTGTTACCATCACTGAATTCCACCCCCCAACTATCAACATCCTGGGGGTTACCATTGACCATCACTGAATCCCCCCCCCCCAATTATCAACATCCTGGGGGTTACCATTGACCATCACTGAATCCCACCCCTCAACTATCAACATCCTGGGGGTTACCATTGACCATCACTGAATCCCCCCCCCCTCAACTATCAACATCCTGGGGGTTACCATTGACCATCACTGAATCCCCCCCCCACTATCAACATCCTGGGGGTTCCCATTGACCATCACTGAATCCCCCCCCCCAACTATCAACATCCTGGGGGTTACCATTGACCATCACTGAATCCCCCCAACTATCAACATCCTGGGGGTTACCATTGACCATCACTGAATCCCCCCAACTATCAACATCCTGGGGGTTACCATTGACCATCACTGAATCCCCCCCCCCCACTATCAACATCCTGGGGGTTACCATTGACCATCACTGAATCCCCCCCCCCCCCCAACTATCAACATCCTGGGGGTTACCATTGACCATCACTGAATCCCCCCCCCCCCCCCAACTATCAACATCCTGGGGGTTCCCATTGCCCAGAAACTGAACTGGGTCCCGGCCATATCAATACTGTGTCTCCCAGAGCAGGTCAGAGGCTGGGAATCCTGCGGGGAGTAACTCACCTCCTGATTTTTCTCCCCTCCCGCCCCTTCCCAAAGCCTGTCCCGCCATCCACAAGGACACCAGTCAGGAGTGCGATGGGACGCTCTCCCCACTCGCCTGGGATGGGTGCGGGTTGAGGGAGCTGGGGGCTTTTCTCTTTGGAGCGGAGGAGGATGAGAGGCGACTGGATAGAGGTTTATAAGGGGGGGGGGATAGATAGAGTGGACGCGCATTTCCTCGGGTGGATGGAGCTGTTACTAGGGGGGGGGTAACTATAAGGTGGGGAGATATCGGAGGGATGTCCGAGGTAGACTCCTCGCTCAGAGAGTGGTTGGGGTGTGGAATGGACTGCCTGTGGAGTCGGACACTTGAGGAACTTTCAAGCGGTTATTGGATAGGCAGATGGAGCTCTCCAGAATGATAGGGAGTGGGATCTTGGGTTTAGACATAGCTCAGCACAGCATCGAGGGCCGAAGGGCCTGTACTGTGCTCTAACGTTCTATGACAGTGACCCCCAGCCTGGAATCGAACCCGGGTCCCTGGCGCTGTGAGGTAGCAGTGCTAGCCCACCGTGTAGACAACACCCACTGCCTTCCCCTCGTCTGTCACCTCCTTCGCTCCCTGGGAAAGCTCGATCAAGTTAGTGAGGCGCAAACTCCCGGTGCCATCTATCGCTAATTCTTTCCAACTGGGAGTAAATCCTGTTCCGAAGGATCCCTCCCAACAGTTTCCCGTCCACTGACCTAAGGCTCACCGCTCCGTGGTTCCCCGGGTTATCCTCGCTGCCCTTACACAAGGGAACAAGGTTAGCCCTCCCCCTCGTCCTCTGGAACCTCGCCTGTGTCCGGAGATCTCTGACAAAGCCCCAACCCCGACAGGACTCGGGAGTGCGATGGGACGCTCTCCCCACTCGCCTGGGATGGGTGCGGCTCCCAACGACGCTCGAGAAGCTTGATACCGTCCAGGACAAAGCAGCCCCCATTCCCCTCTCCCACCCCCGCTCGATGGACAAACACTCCCTCCCTC
>NW_027651115.1:0-23212 GCF_965287045.1 Carcharhinus amblyrhynchos
ACTTGACGGGAGTCCGGGGCGGTCAGTCAGAACTTGACGGGAGTCGGTGTGGTCAGTTGCGCTTGACGGGAGTCGGTGCGGTCAGTAGAACTTGACGGAGTCGGAGCGGTCAGTAGAACTGACGGGAGTCGGTGTGGTCAGTAGAACTTGACGGGAGTCGGTGTGGTCAGTAGAACTTGACGGGAGTCGGTGTGGTCAGTCGCGCTTGACGGGAGTCGGTGCGGTCAGTAGAACTTGACGGGAGTCGGTGTGGTCAGTAGAACTTGACGGAAGTCGGTGTGGTCAGTCGCGCTTGACGGGAGTCGGTGCGGTCAGTAGAACTTGACGGGAGTCGGTGTGGTCAGTAGAACTTGACGGGAGTCGGTGTGGTCAGTCGCGCTTGACGGGAGTCGGTGCGGTCAGTAGAACTTGACGGGAGTCGGTGTGGTCAGTAGCGCTTGACAGGAGTCGGTGTGGTCAGTAGAACTTGACGGGAGTCGGTGCGGTCAGTAGCGCTTGACGGGTGTCGGTGCGGTCAGTAGCGCTTGACAGGAGTCGGTGTGGTCAGTAGAACTTGACGGGAGTCGGTGCGGTCAGTAGCGCTTGACGGGAGTCGGTGCGGTCAGTAGCGCTTGACAGGAGTCGGTGCGGTCAGTAGAACTTGACGGGAGTCGGTGCGGTCAGTAGAACTTGACGGGAGTCGGTGTGGTCAGTAGAGCTTGACGGGAGTCGGTGCGGTCAGTAGCGCTTGACAGGAGTCGGTGCGGTCAGTAGAACTTGACGGGAGTCGGTGCGGTCAGTAGCGCTTGACAGGAGTCGGTGCGGTTAGTAGAACTTGACGGGAGTCGGTGTGGTCAGTAGCGCTTGACGGGAGTCGGTGCGGTCAGTAGCGCTCGACGGGAGTCGTTGTGGTCAGTAGAACTTGACGGGAGTCGGCGCGGTCAGTAGAACTCGACGGGAGTCGGTGCGGTCAGTAGAGCTTGACGGGAGTCGGTGCGGTCAGTAGAACTTGACGGGAGTCGGTGTGGTCAGTAGAACTTGACGGGAGTCGGTGCGGTCAGTAGCGCTCGACGGGAGTCGGTGTGGTCAGTAGAACTTGACGGGAGTCGGTGCGGTCAGTAGAACTCGACGGGAGTCGGTGCGGTCAGTAGAACTTGACGGGAGTCGGTGCGGTCAGTAGAACTTGACGGGAGTCGGTGCGGTCAGTAGACCTTGACGGGAGTCGGTGCGGTCAGTAGAACTTGACGGGAGTCGGTGCGGTCAGTAGAACTTGACGGGAGTTGGTGCGGTCAGTAGAACTTGACGGGAGTCGGTGCGGTCAGTAGAACTTGACGGGAGTCGGTGCGGTCAGTAGAACTTGACGGGAGTCGGTGTGGTCAGTAGAACTTGACGGGAGTCGGTGTGGTCAGTCGCGCTTGACGGGAGTCGGTGCGGTCAGTCGAACTTGACGGGAGTCGGTGCGGTCAGTAGAACTTGACGGAGTCGGTGTGGTCAGTCGCGCTTGATGGGAGTCGGTGCGGTCAGTAGAACTTGACGGGAGTCGGTGCGGTCAGTAGAACTTGACGGGAGTCGGTGTGGTCAGTAGAACTTGACGGGAGTCGGTGTGGTCAGTAGAACTTGACGGGAGTCGGTGTGGTCAGTCGCGCTTGACGGGAGTCGGTGCGGTCAGTAGAACTTGACGGGAGTCGGTGTGGTCAGTAGAACTTGACGGGAGTCGGTGTGGTCAGTCGCGCTTGATGGGAGTCGGTGCGGTCAGTAGAACTTGACAGGAGTCGGTGCGGTCAGTAGAACTTGACGGGAGTCGGTGTGGTCAGTAGAGCTTGACGGGAGTCGGTGTGGTCAGTAGAGCTTGACGGGAGTCGGTGTGGTCAGTAGAACTTGACGGGAGTCGGTGCGGTCAGTAGAGCTTGACGGGAGTCGGTGTGGTCAGTAGAACTTGACGGGAGTCGGTGCGGTCAGTAGAACTTGACGGGAGTCGGTGCGGTCAGTCGAACTTGACGGGAGTCGGTGCGGTCAGTAGAACTTGACGGGAGTCGGTGCGGTCAGTAGAACTTGACGGGAGTCGGTGCGGTCAGTAGCGCTTGACGGGAGTCGGTGTGGTCAGTAGAACTTGACGGGAGTCGGTGCGGTCAGTAGAACTTGACGGGAGTCGGTGCGGTCAGTAGCGCTTGACGGGAGTCGGTGTGGTCAGTAGTGCTTGACGGGAGTCGGTGTGGTCAGTAGAACTTGACGGGAGTCGGTGCGGTCAGTAGAACTTGACGGGAGTCGGTGTGGTCAGTAGAGCTTGACGGGAGTCGGTGCGGTCAGTAGAACTTGACGGGAGTCGGTGTGGTCAGTAGAACTTGACGGGAGTCGGTGTGGTCAGTAGAGCTTGACGGTAGTCGGTGTGGTCAGTAGCGCTTGACGGGAGTCGGTGTGGTCAGTCGCGCTCGACGGGAGTCGGTGTGGTCAGTCGCGCTCGACGGGAGTCGGTGCGGTCAGTAGAACTTGACGGGAGTTGGTGCGGTCAGTAGAACTTGACGGGAGTCGGTGCGGTCAGTAGAGCTTGACGGGAGTCGGTGCGGTCAGTAGAACTTGACGGGAGTCGGTGTGGTCAGTAGAACTCGACGGGAGTCGGTGTGGTCAGTAGAACTTGACGGGAGTCGGTGTGGTCAGTAGAACTTGACGGAGTCGGTGCGGTCAGTAGAACTTGACGGGAGTCGGTGCGGTCAGTAGAACTTGAGGGGAGTCAGTGCGGTCAGTAGAACTTGACGGGAGTCGGTGCGGTCAGTAGAACTCGACGGGAGTCGGTGTGGTCAGTAGAACTCGACGGGAGTCGGTGTGGTCAGTAGAACTCGACGGGAGTCGGTGTGGTCAGTAGAACTTGACGGGAGTCGGTGTGGTCAGTAGAACTTGACGGGAGTCGGTGTGGTCAGTAGAACTTGACGGGAGTCGGTGTGGTCAGTAGAACTTGACGGGAGTCGGTGTGGTCAGTAGCGCTCGACGGGAGTCGGTGTGGTCAGTAGAACTTGACGGGAGTCGGTGTGGTCAGTAGCGCTCGACGGGAGTCGGTGTGGTCAGTAGAACTTGACGGGAGTCGGTGTGCTCAGTAGCGCTCGACGGGAGTCGGTGTGGTCAGTAGAACTTGACGGGAGTCGGTGCGGTCAGTAGCGCTCGACGGGAGTCGGTGTGGTCAGTAGAACTTGACGGGAGTCGGTGTGGTCAGTAGCGCTCGACGGGAGTCGGTGCGGTCAGTAGAACTTGACGGGAGTCGGTGCGGTCAGTAGCGCTCGACGGGAGTCGGTGTGGTCAGTAGCACTGACGGGAGTCGGTGTGGTCAGTAGAACTTGACGGGAGTCGGTGTGGTCAGTAGCGCTTGACGGGAGTCGGTGCGGTCAGTAGAACTTGACGGGAGTCGGTGCGGTCAGTAGAACTTGACGGGAGTCGGTGTGGTCAGTAGCGCTTGACGGGAGTCGGTGTGGTCAGTAGAGCTTGACGGGAGTCGGTGCGGTCAGTAGAACTTGACGGGAGTCGGTGTGGTCAGTAGAACTTGACGGGAGTCGGTGTGGTCAGTAGCGCTCGACGGGAGTCGGTGCGGTCAGTAGAACTTGACGGGAGTCGGTGTGGTCAGTAGAACTTGACGGGAGTCGGTGTGGTCAGTAGAACTTGACGGGAGTCGGTGCGGTCAGTAGAACTTGACGGGAGTCGGTGTGGTCAGTAGCGCTCGACGGGAGTCGGTGTGGTCAGTAGAACTTGACGGGAGTCGGTGTGGTCAGTCGCGCTTGACGGGAGTCGGTGTGGTCAGTAGAACTTGACGGGAGTCGGTGTGGTCAGTAGAACTTGACGGGAGTCGGTGTGGTCAGTAGAACTTGACGGGAGTCGGTGTGGTCAGTAGAACTTGACGGGAGTCGGTGTGGTCAGTAGAACTTGACGGCAGTCGGTGCGGTCAGTAGCGCTCGACGGGAGTCGGTGCGGTCAGTAGCGCTTGACAGGAGTCGGTGTGGTCAGTAGAACTTGACGGGAGTCGGTGCGGTCAGTAGAACTTGACGGGAGTCGGTGTGGTCAGTAGAACTTGACGGGAGTCGGTGTGGTCAGTAGAACTTGACGGGAGACGGTGCGGTCAGTAGAACTTGACGGGAGTCGGTGTGGTCAGTAGAACTTGACGGGAGTCGGTGCGGTCAGTAGCGCTTGACGGGAGTCGGTGTGGTCAGTAGCGCTTGACAGGAGTCGGTGCGGTCAGTAGAACTTGACGGGAGTCGGTGCGGTCAGTAGAACTTGACGGGAGTCGGTGTGGTCAGTAGAGCTTGACGGGAGTCGGTGTGGTCAGTAGCGCTTGACAGGAGTCGGTGCGGTCAGTAGAACTTGACGGGAGTCGGTGTGGTCAGTAGCGCTTGACGGGAGTCGGTGTGGTCAGTAGCGCTCGACGGGAGTCGGTGTGGTCAGTCGCGCTTGACGGGAGTCGGTGCGGTCCGTAGAACTTGACGGGAGTCGGTGTGGTCAGTAGAACTTGACGGGAGTCGGTGCGGTCAGTAGCGCTCGACGGGAGTCGGTGTGGTCAGTCGCGCTTGACGGGAGTCGGTGCGGTCAGTAGAACTTGACGGGAGTCGGTGTGGTCAGTAGAACTTGACGGGAGTCGGTGTGGTCAGTAGCGCTCGACGGGAGTCGGTGTGGTCAGTAGAACTTGACGGGAGTCGGTGCGGTCAGTAGAACTCGACGGGAGTCGGTGCGGTCAGTAGAACTTGACGGGAGTCGGTGCGGTCAGTAGAACTTGACGGGAGTCGGTGCGGTCAGTAGAACTTGACGGGAGTCGGTGTGGTCAGTAGAACTTGACGGGAGTCGGTGCGGTCAGTAGAGCTCGACGGGAGTCGGTGCGGTCAGTAGAACTTGACGGGAGTCGGTGCGGTCAGTAGAGCTTGACGGGAGTCGGTGTGGTCAGTAGAACTTGACGGGAGTCGGTGTGGTCAGTAGCGCTTGACGGGAGTCGGTGTGGTCAGTAGAACTTGACGGGAGTCGGTGCGGTCAGTAGAACTTGACGGGAGTCGGTGCCGTCAGTAGAACTTGACGGGAGTCGGTGCGGTCAGTAGAACTTGGCGGGAGTCGGTGCGGTCAGTAGAACTTGACGGGAGTCGGTGCGGTCAGTAGAACTTGACGGGAGTCGGTGCGGTCAGTAGAACTTGACGGGAGTCGGTGCGGTCAGTAGAACTTGACGGGAGTCGGTGCGGTCAGTAGAACTTGACGGGAGTCGGTGCGGTCAGTAGAACTTGACGGGAGTCGGTGCGGTCAGTAGAACTTGACGGGAGTCGGTGCGGTCAGTAGAACTTGACGGGAGTCGGTGTGGTCAGTAGCGCTTGACGGGAGTCGGTGCGGTCAGTAGAACTTGACGGGAGTCGGTGCGGTCAGTAGAACTTGACGGGAGTCGGTGCGGTCAGTAGAACTTGACGGGAGTCGGTGTGGTCAGTAGAACTTGACGGGAGTCGGTGTGGTCAGTAGAACTTGACGGGAGTCGGTGCGCTCAGTAGAACTTGACGGGAGATGGTGCGGTCAGTAGAACTTGACGGGAGTCGGTGTGGTCAGTAGAACTTGACAGGAGTCGGTGTGGTCAGTAGAACTTGGCAGGAGTCGGTGTGGTCAGTAGAACTTGACGGGAGTCGGTGCGGTCAGTAGCGCTCGACGGGAGTCGGTGTGGTCAGTAGAACTTGACGGGAGTCGGTGCGGTCAGTAGCGCTCGACGGGAGTCGGTGCGGTCAGTAGAACTTGACGGGAGTCGGTGCGGTCAGTAGAACTTGACGGGAGTCGGTGCGGTCAGTAGCGCTCGACGGGAGTCGGTGTGGTCAGTAGAACTCGACGGGAGTCGGTGCGGTCAGTAGAACTTGACGGGAGTCGGTGCGGTCAGTAGCGCTCGACGGGAGTCGGTGTGGTCAGTAGAACTTGACGGGAGTCGGTGCGGTCAGTAGAACTTGACGGGAGTCTGTGTGGTCAGTAGCGCTCGACGGGAGTCGGTGTGGTCAGTAGAACTCGACGGGAGTCGGTGCGGTCAGTAGAACTTGACGGGAGTCGGCGTGGTCAGTAGCGCTCGACGGGAGTCGGTGTGGTCAGTAGAGCTTGACGGGAGTCGGTGCGGTCAGTAGAGCTTGACGGGAGTCGGTGTGGTCAGTAGAGCTTGACGGGAGTCGGTGCGGTCAGTAGAACTTGACGGGAGTCGGTGCGGTCAGTAGAACTTGACCGGAGTCGGTGTGGTCAGTAGAACTTGACGGGAGTCGGTGCGGTCAGTAGAACTTGACGGGAGTCGGTGCGGTCAGTAGCGCTTGACGGGTGTCGGTGTGGTCAGTAGAACTTGACGGGAGTCGGTGCGGTCAGTAGAACTTGACGGGAGTCGGTGCGGTCAGTAGCGCTTGACGGGAGTCGGTGTGGTCAGTAGAGCTTGACGGGAGTCGGTGTGGTCAGTAGAACTTGACGGGATTCGGTGCGGTCAGTAGAACTTGACGGGAGTCGGTGTGGTCAGTAGAGCTTGACGGGAGTCGGTGCGGTCAGTAGAACTTGACGGGAGTCGGTGTGGTCAGTAGAACTTGACGGGAGTCGGTGTGGTCAGTAGAGCTTGACGGGAGTCGCTGCGGTCAGTAGCGCTCGACGGGAGTCGGTGCGGTCAGTAGAACTTGACGGGAGTCGGTGTGGTCAGTAGAACTTGACGGGAGTCGGTGTGGTCAGTAGAACTTGACGGGAGTCGGTGCGGTCAGTAGAACTTGACGGGAGTCGGTGTGGTCAGTAGCGCTCGACGGGAGTCGGTGTGGTCAGTAGAGCTTGACGGGAGTCGGTGCGGTCAGTAGAACTTGACGGGAGTCGGTGCGGTCAGTAGAACTTGACGGGAGTCGGTGTGGTCAGTAGCGCTCGACGGGAGTCGGTGTGGTCAGTAGAACTTGACGGGAGTCGGTGCGGTCAGTAGAACTTGACGGGAGTCGGTGCGGTCAGTAGAACTTGACGGGAGTCGGTGTGGTCAGTAGCGCTCGACGGGAGTCGGTGTGGTCAGTAGAACTTGACGGGAGTCGGTGTGGTCAGTAGAACTTGACGGGAGTCGGTGTGGTCAGTAGCGCTCGACGGGAGTCGGTGTGGTCAGTAGAACTTGACGGGAGTCGGTGTGGTCAGTAGAACTTGACGGGAGTCGGTGTGGTCAGTAGCGCTCGACGGGAGTCGGTGCGGTCAGTAGAACTTGACGGGAGTCGGTGCGGTCAGTAGCGCTTGACGGGAGTCGGTGTGGTCAGTAGCGCTTGACGGGAGTCGGTGTGGTCAGTAGCGCTCGACGGGAGTCGGTGTGGTCAGTAGAACTTGACGGGAGTCGGTGTGGTCAGTAGCGCTTGACGGGAGTCGGTGTGGTCAGTAGAACTTGACGGGAGTTGGTGTGGTCAGTAGAACTTGACGGGAGTCGGTGTGGTCAGTAGAACTTGACGGGAGTCGGTGCGGTCAGTAGAACTTGACGGGAGTCGGTGTGGTCAGTAGAACTTGACGGGAGTCGGTGCGGTCAGTAGAACTTGACGGGAGTCGGTGCGGTCAGTAGAACTTGACGGCAGTCGGTGTGGTCAGTAGCGCTCGACGGGAGTCGGCGTGGTCAGTAGAACTTGACGGGAGTCGGTGCGGTCAGTAGAACTTGACGGGAGTCGGTGTGGTCAGTAGAACTTGACGGGAGTTGGTGCGGTCAGTAGAACTTGACGGGAGTCGGTGCGGTCAGTAGAACTTGACGGGAGTCGGTGCGGTCAGTAGCGCTCGACGGGAGTCGGTGCGGTCAGTAGAACTTGACGGGAGTCAGTGCGGTCAGTAGCGCTTGACGGGAGTCGGTGCGGTCAGTAGAATTTGACGGGAGTCGGTGCGGTCAGTAGCGCTCGACGGGGGTCGGTGTGGTCAGTAGAACTTGACGGGAGTCGGTGCGGTCAGTAGAACTTGACGGGAGTCGGTGTGGTCAGTAGAACTTGACGGGAGTCGGTGCGGTCAGTAGAACTTGACGGGAGTCGGTGTGGTCAGTAGAACTTGACGGGAGTCGGTGTGGTCAGTAGCGCTTGACGGGAGTCGGTGCGGTCAGTAGAACTTGACGGGAGTCGGTGCGGTCAGTAGAACTTGACGGGAGTCGGTGTGGTCAGTAGCGCTTGACGGGAGTCGGTGTGGTCAGTAGAGCTTGACGGGAGTCGGTGCGGTCAGTAGAACTTGACGGGAGTCGGTGCGGTCAGTAGAACTTGACGGGAGTCGGTGCGGTCAGTAGCGCTTGACGGGAGTCCGTGTGGTCAGTAGAGCTTGACGGGAGTCGGTGTGGTCAGTAGAACTTGACGGGAGTCGGTGCGGTCAGTAGAACTTGACGGGAGTCGGTGTGGTCAGTAGAGCTTGACGGGAGTCGGTGCGGTCAGTAGAACTTGACGGGAGTCGGTGTGGTCAGTAGAACTTGACGGGAGTCGGTGTGGTCAGTAGAGCTTGACGGGAGTCGGTGCGGTCAGTAGCGCTCGACGGGAGTCGGTGCGGTCAGTAGAACTTGACGGGAGTCGGTGTGGTCAGTAGAGCTTGACGGGAGTCGGTGTGGTCAGTAGAGCTTGACGGGAGTCGGTGTGGTCAGTAGAGCTTGACGGGAGTCGGTGTGGTCAGTAGAGCTTGACGGGAGTCGGTGTGGTCAGTAGAACTTGACGGGAGTCGGTGCGGTCAGTAGAGCTTGACGGGAGTCGGTGTGGTCAGTAGAACTTGACGGGAGTCGGTGTGGTCAGTAGAACTTGACGGGAGTCGGTGCGGTCAGTAGAACTTGACGGGAGTCGGTGCGGTCAGTAGAACTTGACGGGAGTCGGTGCGGTCAGTAGAACTTGACGGGAGTCGGTGTGGTCAGTAGCGCTCGACGGGAGTCGGTGTGGTCAGTAGAACTTGACGGGAGTCGGTGCGGTCAGTAGAGCTTGACGGGAGTCGGTGCGGTCAGTAGAGCTTGACGGGAGTCGGTGTGGTCAGTAGAGCTTGACGGGAGTCGGTGTGGTCAGTAGAGCTTGACGGGAGTCGGTGTGGTCAGTAGAGCTTGACGGGAGTCGGTGTGGTCAGTAGAACTTGACGGGAGTCGGTGCGGTCAGTAGAACTTGACGGGAGTTGGTGTGGTCAGTAGCGCTTGACGGGAGTCGGTGCGGTCAGTAGAACTCGACGGGAGTCGGTGTGGTCAGTAGAACTTGACGGGAGTCGGTGTGGTCAGTAGAACTTGACGTGAGTCGGTGCGGTCAGTAGAACTTGACGGGAGTCGGTGTGGTCAGTAGAACTTGACGGGAGTCGGTGTGGTCAGTAGCGCTCGACGGGAGTTGGTGTGGTCAGTAGAACTTGACGGGAGTCGGTGTGGTCAGTAGAACTTGACGGGAGTCGGTGTGGTCAGTAGCGCTCGACGGGAGTCGGTGCGGTCAGTAGAACTTGACGGGAGTCGGTGCGGTCAGTAGCGCACGACGGGAGTCGGTGCGGTCAGTAGAACTTGACGGGAGTCGGTGCGGTCAGTAGCGCTCGACGGGAGTCGGTGCGGTCAGTAGAACTTGACGGGAGTCGGTGCGGTCAGTAGAACTTGACGGGAGTCGGTGCGGTCAGTAGAACTTGACGGGAGTCGGCGTGGTCAGTAGCGCTCGACGGGAGTCGGTGTGGTCAGTAGAACTTGACGGGAGTCGGTGTGGTCAGTAGAACTTGACGGGAGTCGGTGTGGTCAGTAGAACTTGACGGGAGTCGGTGTGGTCAGTAGAACTTGACGGGAGTCGGTGTGGTCAGTAGCGCTTGACGGGAGTCGGTGCGGTCAGTAGAACTTGACGGGAGTCGGTGCGGTCAGTAGAACTTGACGGGAGTCGGTGTGGTCAGTAGCGCTTGACGGGAGTCGGTGTGGTCAGTAGAACTTGACGGGAGTCGGTGCGGTCAGTAGAACTTGACGGGAGTCGGTGTGGTCAGTAGAGCTTGACGGGAGTCGGTGTGGTCAGTAGAACTTGATGGGAGTCGGTGCGGTCAGTAGAACTTGACGGGAGTCGGTGTGGTCAGTAGCGCTCGACGGGAGTCGGTGCGGTCAGTAGAACTTGACGGGAGTCGGTGTGGTCAGTAGAACTTGACGGGAGTCGGTGCGGTCAGTAGAACTTGACGGGAGTCGGTGTGGTCAGTAGCGCTCGACGGGAGTCGGTGTGGTCAGTAGAACTTGACGGGAGTCGGTGTGGTCAGTAGCGCTCGACGGGAGTCG
Organism: Carcharhinus amblyrhynchos; assembly: GCF_965287045.1. Classification (NCBI taxonomy): domain Eukaryota; kingdom Metazoa; phylum Chordata; class Chondrichthyes; order Carcharhiniformes; family Carcharhinidae; genus Carcharhinus; species Carcharhinus amblyrhynchos. The sequence continues at coordinate 10,163 of NW_027651115.1, forward strand.
GTGTGGTCAGTAGAACTTGACGGGAGTCGGTGTGGTCAGTAGACCTTGACGGGAGTCGGTGTGGTCAGTAGAACTTGACGGGAGTCGGTGCGGTCAGTAGCGCTCGACGGGAGTCGGTGCGGTCAGTAGAACTTGACGGGAGTCGGTGCGGTCAGTAGCGCTTGACGGGAGTCGGTGCGGTCAGTAGAACTTGACGGGAGTCGGTGCGGTCAGTAGCGCTTGACGGGAGTCGGTGCGGTCAGTAGAACTTGACGGGAGTCGGTGCGGTCAGTAGAACTTGACGGGAGTCGGTGCGGTCAGTAGCGCTTGACGGGAGTCGGTGCGGTCAGTAGCGCTTGATAGGAGTCGGTGCGGTCAGTAGAACTTGACGGGAGTCGGTGCGGTCAGTAGAACTTGACGGGAGTCGGTGTGGTCAGTAGCGCTTGACAGGAGTCGGTGTGGTCAGTAGAACTTGACGGGAGTCGGTGCGGTCAGTAGCGCTTGACGGGAGTCGGTGCGGTCAGTAGCGCTTGACAGGAGTCGGTGTGGTCAGTAGAACTTGACGGGAGTCGGTGCGGTCAGTAGCGCTTGACGGGAGTCGGTGCGGTCAGTAGCGCTTGACAGGAGTCGGTGCGGTCAGTAGAACTTGACGGGAGTCGGTGCGGTCAGTAGAACTTGACGGGAGTCGGTGTGGTCAGTAGAGCTTGACGGGAGTCGGTGTGGTCAGTAGCGCTTGACAGGAGTCGGTGCGGTCAGTAGAACTTGACGGGAGTCGGTGCGGTCAGTAGCGCTTGACAGGAGTCGGTGCGGTCAGTAGAACTTGACGGGAGTCGGTGTGACAGTAGCGCTTGACGGGAGTCGGTGCGGTCAGTAGCGCTCGACGGGAGTCGGTGTGGTCAGTAGCGCTCGACGGGAGTCGGTGTGGTCAGTAGAACTTGACGGGAGTCGGTGCGGTCAGTAGAACTCGACGGGAGTCGGAGCGGTCAGTAGAACTTGACGGGAGTCGGTGCGGTCAGTAGAACTTGACGGGAGTCGGTGTGGTCAGTAGAACTTGACGGGAGTCGGTGCGGTCAGTAGCGCTCGACGGGAGTCGGTGTGGTCAGTAGAACTTGACGGGAGTCGGTGCGGTCAGTAGAACTCGACGGGAGTCGGTGCGGTCAGTAGAACTTGACGGGAGTCGGTGCGGTCAGTAGAACTTGACGGGAGTCGGTGCGGTCAGTAGAGCTTGACGGGAGTCGGTGCGGTCAGTAGAACTTGACGGGAGTCGGTGCGGTCAGTAGAACTTGACGGGAGTCGGTGCGGTCAGTAGAACTTGACGGGAGTCGGTGCGGTCAGTAGAACTTGACGGGAGTCGGTGCGGTCAGTAGAACTTGACGGGAGTCGGTGTGGTCAGTAGAACTTGACGGGAGTCGGTGTGGTCAGTAGAACTTGACGGGAGTCGGTGTGGTCAGTCGCGCTTGACGGGAGTCGGTGCGGTCAGTAGAACTTGACGGGAGTCGGTGCGGTCAGTAGAACTTGACGGGAGTCGGTGTGGTCAGTCGCGCTTGACGGGAGTCGGTGCGGTCAGTAGAACTTGACGGGAGTCGGTGCGGTCAGTAGAACTTGACGGGAGTCGGTGTGGTCAGTAGAACTTGACGGGAGTCGGTGTGGTCAGTAGAACTTGACGGGAGTCGGTGTGGTCAGTCGCGCTTGACGGGAGTCGGTGCGGTCAGTAGAACTTGACGGGAGTCGGTGTGGTCAGTAGAACTTGACGGGAGTCGGTGTGGTCAGTCGCGCTTGACGGGAGTCGGTGCGGTCAGTAGAACTTGACAGGAGTCGGTGTGATCAGTAGAACTTGACGGGAGTCGGTGTGGTCAGTCGCGCTTGACGGGATTCGGTGCGGTCAGTAGAACTTGACGGGAGTCGGTGTGGTCAGTAGCGCTTCACAGGAGTCGGTGTGGTCAGTAGAACTTGACGGGAGTCGGTGCGGTCAGTAGCGCTTGACGGGAGTCGGTGCGGTCAGTAGCGCTTGACAGGAGTCGGTGTGGTCAGTAGAACTTGACGGGAGTCGCTGCGGTCAGTAGCGCTTGACGGGAGTCGGTGCGGTCAGTAGCGCTTGACAGGAATCGGTGCGGTCAGTAGAACTTGACGGGAGTCGGTGCGGTCAGTAGAACTTGACGGGAGTCGGTGTGGTCAGTAGAGCTTGACGGGAGTCGGTGTGGTCAGTAGCGCTTGACAGGAGTCGGCGCGGTCAGTAGAACTTGACGGGAGTCGGTGCGGTCAGTAGCGCTTGACAGGAGTCGGTGCGGTCAGTAGAACTTGACGGGAGTCGGTGTGGTCAGTAGCGCTTGACGGGAGTCGGTGCGGTCAGTAGCGCTCGACGGGAGTCGGTGTGGTCAGTAGAACTTGACGGGAGTCGGTGCGGTCAGTAGAACTCGACGGGAGTCGGTGCGGTCAGTAGAACTTGACGGGAGTCGGTGCGGTCAGTAGAACTTGACGGGAGTCGGTGTGGTCAGTAGAACTTGACGGGAGTCGGTGCGGTCAGTAGCGCTCGACGGGAGTCGGTGTGGTCAGTAGAACTTGACGGGAGTCGGTGCGGTCAGTAGAACTCGACGGGAGTCGGTGCGGTCAGTAGAACTTGACGGGAGTCGGTGCGGTCAGTAGAACTTGACGGGAGTCGGTGCGGTCAGTAGAGCTTGACGGGAGTCGGTGCGGTCAGTAGAACTTGACGGGAGTCGGTGCGGTCAGTAGAACTTGACGGGAGTCGGTGTGGTCAGTAGAACTTGACGGGAGTCGGTGTGGTCAGTAGAACTTGACGGGAGTCGGTGTGGTCAGTAGAACTTGACGGGAGTCGGTGCGGTCAGTAGCGCTCGACGGGAGTCGGTGTGGTCAGTAGAACTTGACGGGAGTCGGTGCGGTCAGTAGAACTTGACGGGAGTCGGTGCGGTCAGTAGAACTTGACGGGAGTCGGTGTGGTCAGTAGAACTTGACGGGAGTCGGTGTGGTCAGTCGCGCTTGACGGGAGTCGGTGCGGTCAGTAGAACTTGACGGGAGTCGGTGCGGTCAGTAGAACTTGACGGGAGTCGGTGTGGTCAGTCGCGCTTGACGGGAGTCGGTGCGGTCAGTAGAACTTGACGGGAGTCGGTGCGGTCAGTAGAACTTGACGGGAGTCGGTGTGGTCAGTAGAACTTGACGGGAGTCGGTGTGGTCAGTAGAACTTGACGGGAGTCGGTGTGGTCAGTCGCGCTTGACGGGAGTCGGTGCGGTCAGTAGAACTTGACGGGAGTCGGTGTGGTCAGTAGAACTTGACAGGAGTCGGTGTGGTCAGTCGCGCTTGACGGGAGTCGGTGCGGTCAGTAGAACTTGACAGGAGTCGGTGCGGTCAGTAGAACTTGACGGGAGTCGGTGCGGTCAGTAGAACTTGACGGGAGTCGGTGCGGTCAGTAGAACTTGACGGGAGTCGGTGTGGTCAGTAGAGCTTGACGGGAGTCGGTGTGGTCAGTAGAGCTTGACGGGAGTCGGTGTGGTCAGTAGAACTTGACGGGAGTCGGTGCGGTCAGTAGAGCTTGACGGGATTCGGTGTGGTCAGTAGAACTTGACGGGAGTCGGTGCGGTCAGTAGAACTTGACGGGAGTCGGTGCGGTCAGTCGAACTTGACGGGAGTCGGTGCGGTCAGTAGAACTTGACGGGAGTCGGTGCGGTCAGTAGAACTTGACGGGAGTCGGTGTGGTCAGTAGCGCTCGACGGGAGTCGGTGTGGTCAGTAGAACTTGACGGGAGTCGGTGCGGTCAGTAGAGCTTGACGGGAGTCGGTGTGGTCAGTAGAGCTTGACGGAAGTCGGTGTGGTCAGTAGAGCTTGACGGGAGTCGGTGTGGTCAGTAGAACTTGACGGGAGTCGGTGCGGTCAGTAGAACTTGACGGGAGTCGGTGCGGTCAGTAGAACTTGACGGGAGTCGGTGTGGTCAGTAGAACTTGACGGGAGTCGGTGCGGTCAGTAGAACTTGACGGGAGTCGGTGCGGTCAGTAGAACTTGACGGGAGTCGGTGTGGTCAGTAGCGCTCGACGGGAGTTGGTGTGGTCAGTAGAACTTGACGGAAGTCGGTGTGGTCAGTAGAACTTGACGGGAGTCGGTGCGGTCAGTAGCGCTCGACGGGAGTCGGTGCGGTCAGTAGAACTTGACGGGACTCGGTGCGGTCAGTAGCGCACGACGGGAGTCGGTGCGGTCAGTAGAACTTGACGGGAGTCGGTGCGGTCAGTAGCGCTCGACGGGAGTCGGTGCGGTCAGTAGAACTTGACGGGAGTCGGTGCGGTCAGTAGAACTTGACGGGAGTCGGTGCGGTCAGTAGAACTTGACGGGAGTCGGCGTGGTCAGTAGCGCTCGACGGGAGTCGGTGTGGTCAGTAGAACTTGACGGGAGTCGGTGTGGTCAGTAGAACTTGACGGGAGTCGGTGTGGTCAGTAGAACTTGACGGGAGTCGGTGTGGTCAGTAGAACTTGACGGGAGTCGGTGTGGTCAGTAGCGCTTGACGGGAGTCGGTGCGGTCAGTCGAACTTGACGGGAGTCGGTGCGGTCAGTAGAACTTGACGGGAGTCGGTGTGGTCAGTAGCGCTTGACGGGAGTCGGTGTGGTCAGTAGAACTTGACGGGAGTCGGTGCGGTCAGTAGAACTTGACGGGAGTCGGTGTGGTCAGTAGAGCTTGACGGGAGTCGGTGTGGTCAGTAGAACTTGACGGGAGTCGGTGCGGTCAGTAGAACTTGACGGGAGTCGGTGTGGTCAGTAGCGCTCGACGGGAGTCGGTGCGGTCAGTAGAACTTGACGGGAGTCGGTGTGGTCAGTAGAACTTGACGGGAGTCGGTGCGGTCAGTAGAACTTGACGGGAGTCGGTGTGGTCAGTAGCGCTCGACGGGAGTCGGTGTGGTCAGTAGAACTTGACGGGAGTCGGTGTGGTCAGTAGAACTTGACGGCAGTCGGTGTGGTCAGTAGCGCTCAACGGGAGTCGGTGTGGTCAGTAGAACTTGACGGGAGTCGGTGTGGTCAGTAGAACTTGATGGGAGTCGGTGCGGTCAGTAGAACTTGACGGGAGTCGGTGTGGTCAGTAGAACTTGACGGGAGTCGGTGCGGTCAGTAGCGCTCGACGGGAGTCGGTGCGGTCAGTAGAACTTGACGGGAGTCGGTGCGGTCAGTAGCGCTTGACGGGAGTCGGTGCGGTCAGTAGAACTTGACGGGAGTCGGTGCGGTCAGTAGCGCTTGACGGGAGTCGGTGCGGTCAGTAGAACTTGACGGGAGTCGGTGCGGTCAGTAGCGCTTGACGGGAGTCGGTGCGGTCAGTAGCGCTTGACAGGAGTCGGTGTGGTCAGTAGAACTTGACGGGAGTCGGTGCGGTCAGTAGAACTTGACGGGAGTCGGTGCGGTCAGTAGCGCTTGACGGGAGTCGGTGCGGTCAGTAGCGCTTGACAGGAGTCGGTGCGGTCAGTAGAACTTGACGGGAGTCGGTGCGGTCAGTAGAACTTGACGGGAGTCGGTGTGGTCAGTAGCGCTTGACAGGAGTCGGTGTGGTCAGTAGAACTTGACGGGAGTCGGTGCGGTCAGTAGCGCTTGACGGGAGTCGGTGCGGTCAGTAGCGCTTGACAGGAGTCGGTGTGGTCAGTAGAACTTGACGGGAGTCAGTGCGGTCAGTAGCGCTTGACGGGAGTCGGTGCGGTCAGTAGCGCTTGACAGGAGTCGGTGCGGTCAGTAGAACTTGACGGGAGTCGGTGCGGTCAGTAGAACTTGACGGGAGTCGGTGTGGACAGTAGAGCTTGACGGGAGTCGGTGCGGTCAGTAGAACTTGACGGGAGTCGGTGCGGTCAGTAGCGCTTGACAGGAGTCGGTGCGGTCAGTAGAACTTGACGGGAGTCGGTGCGGTCAGTAGCGCTTGACAGGAGTCGGTGCGGTCAGTAGAACTTGACGGGAGTCGGTGAGGTCAGTAGCGCTTGACGGGAGTCGGTGCGGTGAGTAGCGCTCGACGGGAGTCGGTGTGGTCAGTAGCGCTCGACGGGAGTCGGTGTGGTCAGTAGAACTTGACGGGAGTCGGTGCGGTCAGTAGAACTCGACGGGAGTCGGTGCGGTCAGTAGAACTTGACGGGAGTCGGTGCGGTCAGTAGAACTTGACGGGAGTCGGTGTGGTCAGTAGAACTTGACGGGAGTCGGTGCGGTCAGTAGCGCTCGACGGGAGTCGGTGTGGTCAGTAGAACTTGACGGGAGTCGGTGTGGTCAGTAGAACTCGACGGGAGTCGGTGCGGTCAGTAGAACTTGACGGGAGTCGGTGCGGTCAGTAGAACTTGACGGGAGTCGGTGCGGTCAGTAGAGCTTGACGGGAGTCGGTGCGGTCAGTAGAACTTGACGGGAGTCGGTGCGGTCAGTAGAACTTGACGGGAGTCGGTGTGGTCAGTAGAACTTGACGGGAGTCGGTGTGGTCAGTAGAACTTGACGGGAGTCGGTGCGGTCAGTAGAACTTGACGGGAGTCGGTGTGGTCAGTCGCGCTTGACGGGAGTCGGTGCGGTCAGTAGAACTTGACGGGAGTCGGTGCGGTCAGTAGAACTTGACGGGAGTCGGTGTGGTCAGTCGCGCTTGACGGGAGTCGGTGCGGTCAGTAGAACTTGACGGGAGTCGGTGCGGTCAGTAGAACTTGACGGGAGTCGGTGTGGTCAGTAGAACTTGACAGGAGTCGGTGTGGTCAGTAGAACTTGACGGGAGTCGGTGTGGTCAGTCGCGCTTGACGGGAGTCGGTGCGGTCAGTAGAACTTGACGGGAGTCGGTGTGGTCAGTAGAACTTGACGGGAGTCGGTGCGGTCAGTAGAACTTGACAGGAGTCGGTGGGGTCAGTAGAGCTTGACGGGAGTCGGTGTGGTCAGTCGCGCTTGACGGGAGTCGGTGCGGTCAGTAGAACTTGACGGGAGTCGGTGTGGTCAGTAGCGCTTGACAGGAGTCGGTGTGGTCAGTAGAACTTGACGGGAGTCGGTGCGGTCAGTAGCGCTTGACGGGAGTCGGTGCGGTCAGTAGCGCTTGACAGGAGTCGGTGTGGTCAGTAGAACTTGACGGGAGTCGGTGCGGTCAGTAGCGCTTGACGGGAGTCGGTGCGGTCAGTAGCGCTTGACAGGAGTCGGTGCGGTCAGTAGAACTTGACGGGAGTTGGTGCGGTCAGTAGAACTTGACGGGAGACGGTGCGGTCAGTAGAACTTGACGGGAGTCGGTGTGGTCAGTAGAGCTTGACGGGAGTCGGTGTGGTCAGTAGCGCTTGACAGGAGTCGGTGCGGTCAGTAGAACTTGACGGGAGTCGGTGTGGTCAGTAGCGCTTGACGGGAGTCGGTGCGGTCAGTAGCGCTCGACGGGAGTCGGTGTGGTCAGTAGCGCTCGACGGGAGTCGGTGTGGTCAGTAGAACTTGACGGGAGTCGGTGCGGTCAGTAGAACTCGACGGGAGTCGGTGCGGTCAGTAGAACTTGACGGGAGTCGGTGCGGTCAGTAGAACTTGACGGGAGTCGGTGCGGTCAGTAGAACTTGACGGGAGTCGGTGTGGTCAGCAGAACTTGACGGGAGTCGGTGCGGTCAGTAGCGCTTGACAGGAGTCGGTGCGGTCAGTAGAACTTGACGGGAGTCGGTGTGGTCAGTAGCGCTTGACGGGAGTCGGTGCGGTCAGTAGCGCTCGACGGGAGTCGGTGTGGTCAGTAGCGCTCGACGGGAGTCGGTGTGGTCAGTAGAACTTGACGGGAGTCGGTGCGGTCAGTAGAACTCGACGGGAGTCGGTGCGGTCAGTAGAACTTGACGGGAGTCGGTGCGGTCAGTAGAACTTGACGGGAGTCGGTGTGGTCAGTAGAACTTGACGGGAGTCGGTGCGGTCAGAAGCGCTCGACGGGAGTCGGTGTGGTCAGTAGAACTTGACGGGAGTCGGTGCGGTCAGTAGAACTCGACGGGAGTCGGTGTGGTCAGTAGAACTTGACGGGAGTCGGTGTGGTCAGTAGAACTTGACGGGAGTCGGTGCGGTCAGTAGAACTTGACGGGAGTCGGTGCGGTCAGTAGAACTTGACGGGAGTCGGTGCGGTCAGTAGAACTTGACGGGAGTCGGTGCGGTCAGTAGAGCTTGACGGGAGTCGGTGCGGTCAGTAGAACTTGACGGGAGTCGGTGCGGTCAGTAGAACTTGACGGGAGTCGGTGCGGTCAGTAGAACTTGACGGGAGTCGGTGCGGTCAGTAGAACTTGACGGGAGTCGGTGCGGTCAGTAGAACTTGACGGGAGTCGGTGCGGTCAGTAGAACTTGACGGGAGTCGGTGTGGTCAGTAGAACTTGACGGGAGTCGGTGTGGTCAGTCGCGCTTGACGGGAGTCGGTGCGGTCAGTAGAACTTGACGGGAGTCGGTGCGGTCAGTAGAACTTGACGGGAGTCGGTGTGGTCAGTCGCGCTTGACGGGAGTCGGTGCGGTCAGTAGAACTTGACGGGAGTCGGTGCGGTCAGTAGAACTTGACGGGAGTCGGTGTGGTCAGTAGAACTTGACGGGAGTCGGTGTGGTCAGTAGAACTTGACGGGAGTCGGTGTGGTCAGTCGCGCTTGACGGGAGTCGGTGCGGTCAGTAGAACTTGACGGGAGTCGGTGTGGTCAGTAGAACTTGACGGGAGTCGGTGTGGTCAGTCGCGCTTGACGGGAGTCGGTGCGGTCAGTAGAACTTGACAGGAGTCGGTGTGGTCAGTAGAACTTGACGGGAGTCGGTGTGGTCAGTCGCGCTTGACGGGAGTCGGTGCGGTCAGTAGAACTTGACAGGAGTCGGTGTGGTCAGTAGAACTTGACGGGAGTCGGTGTGGTCAGTAGTGCTCGACGGGAGTCGGTGTGGTCAGTAGAACTTGACGGGAGTCGGTGTGGTCAGTAGCGCTCGACGGGAGTCGGTGTGGTCAGTAGAACTTGACGGGAGTCGGTGCGGTCAGTAGAACTTGACGGGAGTCGGTGCGGTCAGTAGAACTTGACGGGAGTCGGTGCGGTCAGTAGAACTTGACGGGAGTCGGTGTGGTCAGTAGAACTTGACGGGAGTCGGTGTGGTCAGTAGAACTTGACGGGAGTCGGTGCGGTCAGTAGCGCTCGACGGGAGTCGGTGTGGTCAGTAGAACTTGACGGGAGTCGGTGTGGTCAGTAGAACTTGACGGGAGTCGGTGTGGTCAGTAGAACTTGACGGGAGTCGGTGTGGTCAGTAGAACTTGACGGGAGTCGGTGTGGTCAGTAGAACTTGACGGGAGTCGGTGCGGTCAGTAGCGCTCGACGGGAGTCGGTGCGGTCAGTAGAACTTGACGGGAGTCGGTGTGGTCAGTAGAACTTGACGGGAGTCGGTGTGGTCAGTCGCGCTCGACGGGAGTCGGTGTGGTCAGTAGAGCTTGACGGGAGTCGGTGTGGTCAGTCGCGCTCGACGGGAGTCGGTGCGGTCAGTAGAACTTGACGGGAGTTGGTGCGGTCAGTAGAACTTGACGGGAGTCGGTGCGGTCAGTAGAGCTTGACGGGAGTCGGTGCGGTCAGTAGAACTTGACGGGAGTCGGTGTGGTCAGTAGAACTTGACGGGAGTCGGTGTGGTCAGTAGAACTTGACGGGAGTCGGTGCGGTCAGTAGAACTTGACGGGAGTCGGTGCGGTCAGTAGAACTTGACGGGAGTCGGTGCGGTCAGTAGAACTTGACGGGAGTCGGTGCGGTCAGTAGAACTTGACGGGAGTCGGTGCGGTCAGTAGAACTTGACGGGAGTCGGTGTGGTCAGTAGAACTTGACGGGAGTCGGTGTGGTCAGTAGAACTTGACGGGAGTCGGTGCGGTCAGTAGAACTTGACGGGAGTCGGTGTGGTCAGTCGCGCTTGACGGGAGTCGGTGCGGTCACTAGAACTTGACGGGAGTCGGTGCGGTCAGTAGAACTTGACGGGAGTCGGTGTGGTCAGTAGAACTTGACGGGAGTCGGTGTGGTCAGTCGCGCTTGACGGGAGTCGGTGCGGTCAGTAGAACTTGACGGGAGTCGGTGTGGTCAGTAGAACTTGACGGGAGTCGGTGTGGTCAGTCGCGCTTGACGGGAGTCGGTGCGGTCAGTAGAACTTGACAGGAGTCGGTGTGGTCAGTAGAACTTGACGGGAGTCGGTGTGGTCAGTCGCGCTTGACGGGAGTCGGTGCGGTCAGTAGAACTTGACAGGAGTCGGTGCGGTCAGTAGAACTTGACGGGAGTCGGTGTGGTCAGTAGCGCTCGACGGGAGTCGGTGCGGTCAGTAGAACTTGACGGGAGTCGGTGCGGTCAGTAGAACTTGACGGGAGTCGGCGTGGTCAGTAGAACTTGACGGGAGTCGGTGTGGTCAGTAGCGCTTGACGGGAGTCGGTGTGGTCAGTAGAACTTGACGGGAGTCGGTGCGGTCAGTAGAGCTTGACGGGAGTCGGTGTGGTCAGTAGAACTTGACGGGAGTCGGTGCGGTCAGTAGAACTTGACGGGAGTCGGTGCGGTCAGTAGAACTTGACGGGAGTCGGTGCGGTCAGTAGATCTTGACGGGAGTCGGTGCGGTCAGTAGAACTTGACGGGAGTCGGTGTGGTCAGTAGAACTTGACGGGAGTCGGTGTGGTCAGTAGCGCTTGACGGGAGTCGGTGTGGTCAGTAGAACTTGACGGGAGTCGGTGTGGTCAGTAGAACTTGACGGGAGTCGGTGTGGTCAGTAGAACTTGACGGGAGTCGGTGTGGTCAGTAGAACTTGACGGGAGTCGGTGTGGTCAGTAGCGCTCGACGGGAGTCGGTGTGGTCAGTAGCGCTTGACGGGAGTCGGTGTGGTCAGTAGCGCTTGACGGGAGTCGGTGTGGTCAGTAGAACTTGACGGGAGTCAGTGCGGTCAGTAGAACTTGACGGGAGTCGGCGTGGTCAGTAGAACTTGACGGGAGTCGGCGTGGTCAGTAGAACTTGACGGGAGTCGGTGCGGTCAGTAGAACTTGACGGGAGTCGGTGCGGTCAGTAGAACTTGACGGGAGTCGGCGCGGTCAGTAGAACTTGACGGGAGTCGGTGCGGTCAGTAGAACTTGACGGGAGTCGGTGCGGTCAGTAGAGCTTGACGGGAGTCGGTGCGGTCAGTAGAACTTGACGGGAGTCGGTGCGGTCAGTAGAACTTGACGGGAGTCGGTGCGGTCAGTAGAACTTGACGGGAGTCGGTGCGGTCAGTAGAACTTGACGGGAGTCGGTGCGGTCAGTAGAACTTGACGGGAGTCGGTGCGGTCAGTAGAACTTGACGGGAGTCGGTGCGGTCAGTAGAACTTGACGGGAGTCGGTGCGGTCAGTAGAACTTGACGGGAGTCGGTGCGGTCAGTAGAACTTGACGGGAGTCGGTGCGGTCAGTAGCGCTTGACGGGAGTCGGTGTGGTCAGTAGCGCTTGACGGGAGTCGGTGCGGTCAGTAGCGCTTGACGGGAGTCGGTGTGGTCAGTAGAACTTGACGGGAGTCGGTGCGGTCAGTAGAACTTGACGGGAGTCGGTGCGGTCAGTAGAACTTGACGGGAGTCGGTGCGGTCAGTAGAACTTGACGGGAGTCGGTGCGGTCAGTAGAACTTGACGGGAGTCGGTGCGGTCAGTAGAACTTGACGGGAGTCGGTGCGGTCAGTAGAACTTGACGGGAGTCGGTGCGGTCAGTAGAACTTGACGGGAGTCGGTGTGGTCAGTAGCGCTTGACGGGAGTCGGTGTGGTCAGTAGAACTTGACGGGAGTCGGTGTGGTCAGTAGAACTTGACGGGAGTCGGTGTGGTCAGTAGAACTTGACGGGAGTCGGTGTGGTCAGTAGAACTTGACGGGAGTCGGTGTGGTCAGTAGAACTTGACGGGAGTCGGTGTGGTCAGTAGCGCTCGACGGGAGTCGGTGTGGTCAGTAGCGCTTGACGGGAGTCGGTGCGGTCAGTAGCGCTTGACGGGAGTCGGTGTGGTCAGTAGCGCTTGACGGGAGTCGGCGTGGTCAGTAGAACTTGACGGGAGTCGGTGCGGTCAGTAGAACTTGACGGGAGTCAGCGTGGTCAGTAGAACTTGACGGGAGTCGGTGTGGTCAGTAGAACTTGACGGGAGTCGGTGTGGTCAGTAGAACTTGACGGGAGTCGGTGTGGTCAGTAGAACTTGACGGGAGTCGGCGTGGTCAGTAGAACTTGACGGGAGTCGGCGCGGTCAGTAGAACTTGACGGGAGTCGGTGCGGTCAGTAGAACTTGACGGGAGTCGGTGCGGTCAGTAGAGCTTGACGGGAGTCGGTGCGGTCAGTAGAACTTGACGGGAGTCGGTGCGGTCAGTAGAACTTGACGGGAGTCGGTGCGGTCAGTAGAACTTGACGGGAGTCGGTGAGGTCAGTAGAACTTGACGGGAGTCGGTGCGGTCAGTAGAACTTGACGGGAGTCGGTGCGGTCAGTAGAACTTGACGGGAGTCGGTGCGGTCAGTAGAACTTGACGGGAGTCGGTGCGGTCAGTAGAACTTGACGGGAGTCGGTGCGGTCAGTAGAACTTGACGGGAGTCGGTGCGGTCAGTAGCGCTTGACGGGAGTCGTTGTGGTCAGTAGCGCTTGACGGGAGTCGGTGCGGTCAGTAGCGCTTGACGGGAGTTGGTGCGGTCAGTAGCGCTTGACGGGAGTCGGTGTGGTCAGTAGCGCTTGACGGGAGTCGGTGCGGTCAGTAGAACTTGACGGGAGTCGGTGCGGTCAGTAGAACTTGACGGGAGTCGGTGCGGTCAGTAGAACTTGACGGGAGTCGGTGCGGTCAGTAGAACTTGACGGGAGTCGGTGCGGTCAGTAGAACTTGACGGGAGTCGGTGCGGTCAGTAGAACTTGACGGGAGTCGGTGCGGTCAGTAGAACTTGACGGGAGTCGGTGCGGTCAGTAGAACTTGACGGGAGTCGGTGCGGTCAGTAGAACTTGACGGGAGTCGGTGCGGTCAGTAGAACTTGACGGGAGTCGGTGTGGTCAGTAGCGCTTGACGGGAGTCGGTGCGGTCAGTAGCGCTTGACGGGAGTCGGTGCGGTCAGTAGAACTTGACGGGAGTCGGTGTGGTCAGTAGCGCTTGACGGGAGTCGGTGCGGTCAGTAGCGCTTGACGGGAGTCGG
>NW_027651116.1:0-23201 GCF_965287045.1 Carcharhinus amblyrhynchos
AGGAGCCAGTGTGTGGGATCTGTGTAGCTGACAGCGACACAGGGAGACCGAGGGAGAAACTGTACTTACTGGAGTCACAAACAGGCTGACATTAACACTGCAATGAAGGTACTGTGAAAATCCCCGAGTCGCCCACACTCCGGGGCCTTTTCGGGGTTACACGGAGGGAGAATTTAGCACGGCCCAATGGAGAGACGGAGGGTTGAGGGGGGAGACCTGATAGAAGTCTACAAGATGATGAGGGACAGAGTGGAGAGTCAGAAGCTTTTTCCCCCCAGGGTGGAAGAGTCAATTACTGGGGGGGGGGGGGGGGGGGACAGGTTTAAGGTGCGAGGGGCAAGGTTTAAAGGAGATGTACGAGGCAGATTTTTTACACAGAGGGGGGTGGGTGCCTGGAACTCGCTGCCGGGAGGAGGGAGTGGAAGCGGATACGATAGTGAGTTTTAAGGGGCGTCTGGACAAATCCATGATTAGGATGGGAATAGAGGGATACGGTCCCCGGAAGGGTAGGGGGTTTAGTTCAGTCGGGGGGGGCCAGTATGGTCAGTGCAGGATTGGAGGGGCCGAAGGGCCTGTTCCTGTGCTGGAATTTTCCTCGTTCTTTGGACACTAAGGGACAATTTAGCACGGCCAATCCACCCTAACCTACACATCTCTGGAGGGATGTCAGAAGTTGCAGCGAGACATAGATAGGATGCAGGACTGGGTGGAGAAGTGGCAGATGGAGTTCAACGCAGATAAATGTGTAGTGGTCCCATTTTGGCAGGTCCAATGGGATCAACGAGTACACTGTAAAGGTAGGAGTCTTAGCAGTGTTGAGGATCAGAAGGACCTTGGGGTCCGGGTCCACAGGACTTTTAAATCAGCCTCGCAGGTGGAGGATGTGGTCAAGAAGGCGTATGGTGTACTGGCCTTCATTAATCGAGGGATTGAGTTTAGGAGTCGGGAGGTAATGCTACAACTTTATAAGACCCTTGTCAGACCCCACTTGGAGTACTGTGCGCAGTTCTGGTCACCTCACTACAGGAAGGATGTGGAAGCTATTGAGAGGGTGCAGAGGAGATTTACAAGGATGTTGCCTGGATTGGGAGGCATGCCTTATGAAGATAGGTTGAGGGAGCTGGGACTCTTCTCCCTGGAGAGACGAAGGTTGAGAGGCGACCTGATAGAGGTTTATAAAATGTTGAGGGGAATAGATAGGGTGGATTCTCAGAGGCTATTTCCCCGGGTTGAAAATGGGTCACTACGAGAGGACACAGGTTTAAGGTGCTGGGGAGCAGGTACAGAGGTGATGTCAGGGGTAAGTTTTTCACTCAGAGGGTGGTGAGTGAGTGGAATCGGCTGCCGTCGGTGGTGGTAGAGGCGAACTCGCTGGGGTCTTTTAAGAGACTTCTGGATGAGTACATGGGATTTAATAGGATTGAGGGTTATAGATAGGCCTGGTAGGTAGGGATAGGATCGGTGTAACTTGTGGGCCGAAGGGCCTGTTTGTGCTGTGGTTTTTCTATGATTTTATGACTAAGGGGCAATTTAGCATGGCCAATCCACCCCACACACCCCGGACATTCTCTCTTCCACCTTCTTCCGTCGGGGAAAAAGATACAAAAGTCTGAGGTCCTGTACTGACCGACTCAAGAACAGCTTCTTCCCTGCTGCTGTCAGACTTTTGAATGGACCTACCTCGCATTAAGCTGATCTTTCTCTACACCCTCGCTGTGACTGTAACACTACATTCTGCACCCTCTCCTTTCCTTCTCTATGAACGGTATGCTTTGTTTGTACAGCGCGCAAGAAACAATACTTTCCAGTGTTTGATGGGGGGACAGTGTAGAGGGAGCTTTACTCTGTATCTAACCCCGTGCTGTACCTGTCCTAGGAGTGTTTGATGGGGGGACAGTGTAGAGGGAGATTTACTCTGTATCTAACCCTGTGCTGTACCTGTCCTGGGAGTGTTTGATGGGGGGACAGTGTAGAGGGAGCTTTACTCTGTATCTAAACCCCGTGCTGTACCTGTCCTGGGGAGTATTTGATGGGGGGGACAGTGTAGAGGGAGCTTTACTCTGTATCTAACCCCGTGCTGTCCCTGTCCTGGGAGTGTTTGATGGGGGGACAGTGTAGAGGGAGCTTTACTCTGTATCTAACCCTGTGCTGTACCTGTCCTGGGAGTGTTTGATCGGGGGGACAGTGTAGAGGGAGCTTTACTCTGTATCTAACCCCGTGCTGTACCTGTCCTGGGAGTATTTGATGGGGGGGACAGTGTAGAGGGAGCTTTACTCTGTATCTAACCCCGTGCTGTACCTGTCCTGGGGAGTGTTTGATGGGGGGGACAGTGTAGAGGGAGCTTTACTCTGTATCTAACCCCGTGCTGTACCTGTCCTGGGAGTGTTTGATGGGGGGACAGTGTAGAGGTAGCTTTACTCTGTATCTAACCCCGTGCTGTACCTGTCCAGGGAGTGTTTGATGGGGGGACAGTGTAGAGGGAGCTTACTCTGTATCTAACCCCGTGCTGTACCTGTCCTGGGAGTGTTTGATGGGGGGGACAGTGTAGAGGGAGCTTTACTCTGTATCTAACCCCGTGCTGTACCTGTCCTGGGAGTGTTTGATGGGGGACAGTGTAGAGGGAGCTTTACTCTGTATCTAACCCCGTGCTGTACCTGTCCTGGGAGTGTTTGATGGGGGGGGGGACAGTGTTTTACTCTGTATCTAACCCCTTGCGCTGGAATGAAGAGTCAGCTGGAATTGGGTGACTGTTGCTCTGTTTTTACTGGTCAGTAAATTGAATCTTTGTCTCTTTGATCAGATACGGGTTTTAATATTTCTTGACCCTCTTGCTCCGCCTGACTGCTGCATTTACGCTGCGTTTCTGCTGGTGTATCCGAACCCGGGGCCTGGACACCGTGGTCCCCGAGTGTCCCCCGGTCTTGGCCCCTCGTGGTGTTCGCGCCGCTGACCGGGAACCGGGGAGCGCAGCTGGCCCCGGACCCGGGCCTCCACCTCCCCCCCTCCGGCAGCATCTTCTCCCCCAGCGCCCTGGGGCCTCCCCCCTTCCTCCTGCCCCTCCCGGGGTGCCCGCAGAGGGGGTGGGCGTCCCCCGCCTCCAGGGAGGGGGGCTTTGGCGGCAGGGGGAGCTGGGCAGCCACCGGCGAGGGGCAGGGCCGGCCCGGGGGGAGCTGGGGCTGGCCGCAGGCCTGGGACTGGGCCTGCTGCCGAGGCTGGACTGCCTCCGGGGCCTCCTCCGGATGCTCCTGCTCCTCTCCAGCTCCAGGGGGGAGGGGGTTGGCGGCGGCGGCGGCGGCACGGGGAGCTGGGCAGTGCCCGGCGAGCGGCTGGGCCGTCCCGGGGGGAGCTGGGGCTGGCCGAAGGCCTGGGACTGGGCGTGCTGCCGGGGTTGGAGTGCCTCCGGGGCCTGGCTGGCCTTCTCCTCTCCCGCCTCCCGGAGCCGGGGGCAGCCGGTGAACCCCCCCCTCCCCGCACCCCCACGGGGAGCCTCCGGGAAGCGGGGCTCGCTCCCGCCCACCGGGCCCGGCGCCAGGTCCTCCGTCCCGGCCTCCTGGGGCAGAGCCCGCCGGGGGGAGGCCTGGGCTCGCAGCTCCCCCCCAGGGGGCGCCGGCGCCTCGGGAGGGGCCTGGTCGGAGGCCGACTGCAGGGCCAGGCGCTGGAGACGGCTGGAGTAGGGGCAGGCCCGGTCCAGGGGCGGCAGGAGGAAGCCCTGGAGGGGCCGAGTGGCCTCGGCGGGGAGCGGCGCGGGGCTGAGGGTCCGGGGGACCGGGGGATCGGTGGTGGAGGCCGGCGGGCCCTGGGCCTCGGGGGGATCCGCGGGGTCCTGTGCCAAGACTCTGCGCCGCTCCAGCTGTGAGGGAAGAGAACGGAGAGGGTCAGGAACAAAGGACAACAGGGACAGGCCCTTCAGCCCCTCCAAACCCTGCACCCATCGTCTGATCCAAACTACACCATCCGTCTGTATCCCTCCATTCCCAGTCTGTCCATGTGACTATCCGGATAAGTCCTAAACAATCCCAGCGTGTCCGCCTCCACCACCCTGATTGGCAGCGCATTCCAGGCCCCCACCCCCCTCTGTGTAAAATACATCCCTCTGAGTTATACCTCACCCCCCCCTCACCTTGAACCTGTGCCCCCCCCCCCCAGTAATTGACTCTTCCACCCTGGGGGGGGGAAAAAGCTTCTGACTATCCACTCTGTCCCTCATCATCTTGTAGACTTCTATCAGGTCTCCCCCTCAACCTCCAGTGAGAACAAACCAAGTTTCTCCAACCTCTCCTCATAGCTAATGCCCTCCGTACCAGGGGCAACATCCTGGTAAATCTTTTCTGTCCCCTCTCCAAAGCCTCCACATCCTTCTGGTGGTGTGGGTGACCCAGAATTGAACTCTATATTCCAAGTGCGGCCTCACTAAGGTTCTATAAAGCTGCAACATGACTTGCCAATTTTTAAACTCAGTGCCCCGGCCGATGAAGGCAAGCATGCCGTATGCCTTCCTGACTACCTTCCCCACCTGCGTTGCCACTTTCAGTGACCTGTGTATCTGTACGCCCAGATCCCTCTGCCTATCAATACTCTGTGTACCTGTACACCCAGATCCCTCTGCCTATCAATACTCTGTGTACCTGTACGCCCAGATCCCTCTGCCTATCAATACTCTGTGTACCTGTACGCCCAGATCCCTCTGCCTATCAATACTCTGTGTACCTGTACGCCCAGATCCCTCTGCCTATCAATACCCTGTGTACCTGTACACCCAGATCCCTCTGCCTATCAATACTCTGTGTACCTGTACGCCCAGATCCCTCTGCCTATCAATACTCTGTGTACCTGTACGCCCAGATCCCTCTGCCTATCAATACTCTGTGTACCTGTACGCCCAGATCCCTCTGCCTATCAATACTCTGTGTACCTGTACGCCCAGATCCCTCTGCCTATCAATACTCTGTGTACCTGTACGCCCAGATCCCTCTGCCTATCAATACTCTGTGTACCTGTACGCCCAGATCCCTCTATCTATCAACACTCTTAAGGGTTCTGCCATTTACTGTATATTTCCTATCTGTATTAGACCTTCCAAAATGCATCACCTCACATTTGTCCGGATTAGAACATAGAAACATTGAACATTACAGCACAGTACAGGCCCTTCAGCCCTCAATGTTGTGCCGCGCTGTGTGCAATCCCAGGATCAGTCTATCCCACTCCCTATCATTCTGGAGTGCTCCATGTGCCTATCCAATAACCGCTTGAAAGTTCCTAAAGTGTCCGACTCCACTATCACAGCAGGCAGTGCATTCCACACCCCAACCACTCTCTGAGTGAAGAATCTACCTCGGACATCCCTCCTATATCTCCCACCATCAACCTTATAGTTATGCCCCCTAGTAACAGCTACACCCACCTGAGGAAATAGTCTCTGCATGTCCACTCTATCTATCCCTCTCATCATCTTATAAACCTCTATTAAGTCGCCTCTCATCCTCCTCCGCTCCAAAGAGAAAAGCCCCAACTCCCTCAACCTTTCCTCATAAGACCCACCCTCCAAACCAGGCAGCATCCTGGTAAATCTCCTCTGCACTCTCTCCAATGCCTCCACATCCTTCTTATAGTGAGGTGACCAGAACTGAACACAATATTCCAAATGTGGTCTCACCAAGGTCCGGTATAGTTGCAGCATAACCCCACGGCTCTTAAACTCAAAACCCCCTGTTAATAAACACTAACACACTATAAGCCTTCTTCACAGCTCTATCCACTTGAGTGGCAACTTTCAGAGATCTGTGGATCTGAACCCCAAGATCTCTCTGTTCCTCCACATTCCTCAGAACCCTGCTGTTGACCCTGTAATCCGCATTCGAGTTTGTCCGACCAAAATGAATCACTTATCAGGGTTAAACTCCATCTGTCACTTTCCGGCCCAGCTCTGCATCCTATCAATGTCTCTTTGCAGCCTTCAAGAGCCCCCCACCTCATCCACTACTCCACCAATCTTGGAGTCATCAGCAAATTTACTGACCCACCCTTCAGCCCCCTCTTCCAAGTCATTGATAAGTGACTAATCTCCTGTGCTGCTGTCTCTGAGAATCTTCCCCAACATCCCAGTTAGTGCCCCAAGGAACCCCCCCAATCGGCCCACACCTCAAACCCTTCGCCCCTGTGCCCCACGGACACTCTGCCCCTCCCCCGGCCCGCCTCCCCCGTCCCCCCCAGCCCCCCTGCCCGCCTCCCACCACCCCCCCTCCCCGGACCCCACCACCCCCCCTCCCCGGACCCCTGCCCCCTGCCCCGCCTGCCTCCCCTGACCCACCACCCAATCTCCCCCTGGTCCCCTGCCCGCCTCCCCCAGCCTCGCCTGGCCCCTGCCCCCTCCCCTGGCCCCCCTCTCCAGCCCCCGGTCCCCCGCACCCCCCGCACCCCCACTGCCCCCCTCCCCCGGCCCCCCTCCCCCTGCCCCCTCCCCCGCACACCCCCTGCCCCCCTCCCCCGGCCCCGGCCCCCCTCCCCCTGCACCCCTCCCCCCTCCCTCACCTCCTCGGTGGATAAAAACTCCTCCACCTCCAGTTGTTTGATCAGATGTGGCAAATCCATTTGTCCGTGAGGGGACAGCAGGTTGGACAAGAATTCCGGATGGATAATGGCCTCGACCTGGAGAATAAAGAACACGGAAAATTCCAGCACAGGAACAGGCCCTTCGGCCCCTCCAATCCTGCACTGACCATGCTGCCCCCGACTGAACTAAACCCCCCTCCCCTTCCGGGGACCGTATCCCTCTATTCCCATCCTATTCATGGATTTGTCCAGACGCCCCTTAAAACTCACTATCGTATCCGCTTCCACTCCCTCCCCCCGGCAGCGAGTTCCAGGCACCCACCCCCCTCTGTGTAAAAAATCTGCCTCGTACATCTCCTTTAAACCTTGTCCCTCGCACCTTAAACCTGTCCCCCCCCCGCCAGTAACTGACTCTTCCACCCTGGGGGGGAAAAGCTTCTGAGCAGAGAGGGGGCGCACGGTGCTCCCAGTGTGGGTCTAACCGAGGGATACGGAGACCGGAACTGTGCACGGTGCTCCCAGTGTGGGTCTAACCCAGGGGATAGGGAGACTGGAACTGTGCACGGTGCTCCCAGTGTGGGTCTAACCGAGGGGATACGGAGACTGGAACTGTGCACGGTGCTCCCAGTGTGGGTCTAACCGAGGGGATACGGAGACTGGAACTGTGCACGGTGCTCCCAGTGTGGGTCTAACCGAGGGGATACGGAGACTGGAACTGTGCACGGTGCTCCCAGTGTGGGTCTAACCGAGGGATACGGAGACTGGAACTGTGCACGGTGCTCCCAGTGTGGGTCTAACCGAGGGATACGGAGACCGGAACTGTGCACGGTGCTCCCAGTGTGGGTCTAACCGAGGGATACGGTGACTGGAACTGTGCACGGTGCTCCCAGTGTGGGTCTAACCGAGGGATACGGTGACTGGAACTGTGCATGGTGCTCCCAGTGTGGGTCTAACCGAGGGGATAGGGAGAGTGGAACTGTGCACGGTGCTCCCAGTGTGGGTCTAACCGGGGGATACGGAGACCGGAACTGTGCACGGTGCTCCCAGTGTGGGTCTAACCGAGGGATACGGTGACTGGAACTGTGCACGGTGCTCCCAGTGTGGGTCTAACCGAGGGATACGGTGACTGGAACTGTGCATGGTGCTCCCAGTGTGGGTCTAACCGAGGGATACGGAGACCGGAACTGTGCACGGTGCTCCCAGTGTGGGTCTAGCCGAGGGATTGAGACTGGAACTGTGCACGGTGCTCCCAGTGTGAGTCTAACCGAGGGGATAGGGAGACTGGAACTGTGCACGGTGCTCCCAGTGTGGGTCTAACCGAGGGGATACGGAGACGGGAACTGTGCACGGTGCTCCCAGTGTGGGTCTAACCGAGGGATATGGAGACTGGAACTGTGCACGGTGCTCCCAGTGTGGGTCTAACCGAGGGGATAGGGAGACCGGAACTGTGCACGGTGCTCCCAGTGTGGGTCTAACCCAGGGGATACGGAGACTGGAACTGTGCACGGTGCTCCCAGTGTGGGTCTAACCGAGGGGATACGGAGACGGGAACTGTGCACGGTGCTCCCAGTGTGGGTCGAACCGAGGGATACGGAGACTGGAACTGTGCACGGTGCTCCCAGTGTGGGTCTAACCGAGGGATACGGAGACTGGAACTGTGCACGGTGCTCCCAGTGTGGGTCTAACCGAGGGATCAGAGACTGGAACTGTGCACGGTGCTCCCAGTGTGGGTCTAACCGAGGGGATAGGGAGACTGGAACTGTGCACGGTGCTCCCAGTGTGGGTCTAACCCAGGGGATAGGGAGACTGGAACTGTGCACGGTGCTCCCAGTGTGGGTCTAACCGAGGGATACGGAGACTGGAACTGTGCACGGTGCTCCCAGTATGGGTCTAACCGAGGGATACGGAGACCGGAACTGTGCACAGTGCTCCCAGTGTGGGTCTAACCGAGGGATACGGAGACCGGAACTGTGCACGGTGCTCCCAGTGTGGGTCTAACCGAGGGGATAGGGAGACCGGAACTGTGCACGGTGCTCCCAGTGTGGGTCTAACTGAGGGGATACGGAGACTGGAACTGTGCACGGTGCTCCCAGTGTGGGTCTAACCGAGGGATACGGAGACTGGAACTGTGCACGGTGCTCCCAGTGTGGGTCTAACCGGGGGATACGGAGACTGGAACTGTGCACGGTGCTCCCAGTGTGGGTCTAACCGAGGGATACAGAGACTGGAACTGTGCACGGTGCTCCCAGTCTGGGTCTAACCGAGGGGATACGGAGACTGGAACTGTGCACGGTGCTCCCAGTGTGGGTCTAACCGAGGGGATACGGAGACTGGAACTGTGCACGGTGCTCCCAGTCTGGGTCTAACCGAGGGGATACGGAGACTGGAACTGTGCACGGTGCTCCCAGTGTGGGTCTAACCGAGGGATACGGAGACTGGAACTGTGCACGGTGCTCCCAGTATGGGTCTAACCGAGGGGATATGGAGACTGGAACTGTGCACGGTGCTCCCAGTGTGGGTCTAAACGAGGGATACGGAGACCGGAACTGTGCACGGTGCTCCCAGTGTGGGTCTAGCCGAGGGATTGAGACTGGAACTGTGCACGGTGCTCCCAGTGTGAGTCTAACCGAGGGGATAGGGAGACTGGAACTGTGCACGGTGCTCCCAGTGTGGGTCTAACCCAGGGGATAGGGAGACTGGAACTGTGCACGGTGCTCCCAGTGTGGGTCTAACCGAGGGATACGGAGACTGGAACTGTGCACGGTGCTCCCAGTGTGGGTCTAACCGAGGGATACAGAGACTGGAACTGTGCACGGTGCTCCCAGTGTGGGTCTAACCGAGGGGATACGGAGACTGGAACTGTGCACGGTGCTCCCAGTGTGGGTCTAACCGAGGGGATACGGAGACCGGAACTGTGCACGGTGCTCCCAGTGTGGGTCTAACCCAGGGGATACGGAGACTGGAACTGTGCACGGTGCTCCCAGTGTGGGTCTAACCGAGGGGATACGGAGACTGGAACTGTGCACGGTGCTCCCAGTGTGGGTCTAACCGAGGGGATACGGAGACTGGAACTGTGCACGGTGCTCCCAGTGTGGGTCTAACCGAGGGGATACGGAGACCGGAACTGTGCACGGTGCTCCCAGTGTGGGTCTAACCGAGGGATAGGGAGACTGGAACTGTGCACGGTGCTCCCAGTGTGGGTCTAACCGAGGGGATACGGAGACCGGAACTGTGCACGGTGCTCCCAGTGTGGGTCTAACCGAGGGGATACGGAGACTGGAACTGTGCACGGTGCTCCCAGTGTGGGTCTAACCGAGGGGATACGGAGACCGGAACTGTGCACGGTGCTCCCAGTGTGGGTCTAACCGAGGGGATACGGAGACTGGAACTGTGCACGGTGCTCCCAGTGTGGGTCTAACCGAGGGATAGGGAGACTGGAACTGTGCACGGTGCTCCCAGTGTGGGTCTAACCGAGGGATACGGAGACTGGAACTGTGCACGGTGCTCCCAGTGTGGGTCTAACCGAGGGATACGGAGACCGGAACTGTGCACGGTGCTCCCAGTGTGGGTCTAACCGAGGGGATACGGAGACTGGAACTGTGCACGTTTCTCCCAGTGTGGGTCTAACGCAGGGATACGGAGACTGGAACTGTGCACGGTGCTCCCAGTGTGGGTCTAACCGAGGGATCAGAGACTGGAACTGTGCACGGTGCTCCCAGTGTGGGTCTAACCCAGGGATACGGAGACTGGAACTGTGCACGGTGCTCCCAGTGTGGGTCTAACCGAGGGATCAGAGACTGGAACTGTGCACGGTGCTCCCAGTGTGGGTCTAACCGAGGGGATACGGAGACCGGAACTGTGCACGGTGCTCCCAGTGTGGGTCTAACCGAGGGATACGGAGACTGGAACTGTGCACGGTGCTCCCAGTGTGGGTCTAACCCAGGGGATACGGAGACCGGAACTGTGCACGGTGCTCCCAGTGTGGGTCTAACCGAGGGGATCGGGAGACTGGAACTGTGCACGGTGCTCCCAGTGTGGGTCTAACCCAGGGGATACGGAGACCGGAACTGTGCACGGTGCTCCCAGTGTGGGTCTAACCGAGGGATACGGAGACTGGAACTGTGCACGGTGCTCCCAGTGTGGGTCTAACCGGGGGATACGGAGACTGGAACTGTGCACGGTGCTCCCAGTGTGGGTCTAACCGAGGGATACGGAGACTGGAACTGTGCACGGTGCTCCCAGTGTGGGTCTAACCGAGGGGATACGGAGACTGGAACTGTGCACGGTGCTCCCAGTGTGGGTCTAACCCAGGGGATACGGAGACCGGAACTGTGCACGGTGCTCCCAGTGTGGGTCTAACCGAGGGATACAGAGACTGGAACTGTGCGCGGTGCTCCCAGTGTGGGTCTAACCGAGGGGATACGGAGACCGGAACTGTGCACGGTGCTCCCAGTGTGGGTCTAACCGAGGGGATAGGGAGACTGGAACTGTGCACGGTGCTCCCAGTGTGGGTCTAACCGGGGGATACGGAGACTGGAACTGTGCACGGTGCTCCCAGTGTGGGTCTAACCGGGGGATACGGAGACTGGAACTGTGCACGGTGCTCCCAGTGTGGGTCTAACCCAGGGATACGGAGACTGGAACTGTGCACGGTGCTCCCAGTGTGGGTCTAACCCTGGGATACGGAGACCGGAACTGTGCACGGTGCTCCCAGTGTGGGTCTAACCGAGGGATGCGGAGACTGGAACTGTGCACGGTGCTCCCAGTGTGGGTCTAACCCAGGGATACAGAGACCGGAACTGTGCACGGTGCTCCCAGTGTGGGTCTAACCGAGGGGATACGGAGACCGGAACTGTGCACGGTGCTCCCAGTGTGGGTCTAACCCAGGGATAGGGAGACGGGAACTGTGCACGGTGCTCCCAGTGTGGGTCTAACCGAGGGATACGGAGACTGGAACTGTGCACGGTGCTCCCAGTGTGGGTCTAACCGAGGGATACGGAGACTGGAACTGTGCACGGTGCTCCCAGTGTGGGTCTAACCGAGGGATAGGGAGACTGGAACTGTGCACGGTGCTCCCAGTGTGGGTCTAACCGAGGGGATAGGGAGACTGGAACTGTGCACGGTGCTCCCAGTGTGGGTCTAACCCAGGGGATAGGGAGACTGGAACTGTGCACGGTGCTCCCAGTGTGGGTCTAACCGAGGGGATACGGAGACCGGAACTGTGCACGGTGCTCCCAGTGTGGGTCTAACCGAGGGATACGGAGACTGGAACTGTGCACGGTGCTCCCAGTGTGGGTCTAACCGAGGGGATACGGAGACTGGAACTGTGCACGGTGCTCCCAGTGTGGGTCTAACCGAGGGGATACGGAGACTGGAACTGTGCACGGTGCTCCCAGTGTGGGTCTAACCGAGGGATACGGAGACTGGAACTGTGCACGGTGCTCCCAGTGTGGGTCTAACCGAGGGATAGGGAGACTGGAACTGTGCACGGTGCTCCCAGTGTGGGTCTAACCGAGGGATACGGAGACCGGAACTGTGCATGGTGCTCCCAGTGTGGGTCTAACCGAGGGATACGGAGACTGGAACTGTGCACGGTGCTCCCAGTGTGGGTCTAACCGAGGGATACGGAGACCGGAACTGTGCACGGTGCTCCCAGTGTGGGTCTAACCGAGGGATACGGAGACTGGAACTGTGCACGGTGCTCCCAGTGTGGGTCTAACCGAGGGATACGGAGACTGGAACTGTGCACGGTGCTCCCAGTGTGGGTCTAACCGAGGGATACGGAGACTGGAACTGTGCACGGTGCTCCCAGTGTGGGTCTAACCGAGGGATACGGAGACTGGAACTGTGCACGGTGCTCCCAGTGTGGGTCTAACTCAGGGGATACGGAGACCGGAACTGTGCACAGTGCTCCCAGTGTGGGTCTAACCGAGGGGATACGGAGACCGGAACTGTGCACGGTGCTCCCAGTGTGGGTCTAACCGAGGGGATACGGAGACCGGAACTGTGCACGGTGCTCCCAGTGTGGGTCTAACTGAGGGATACGGAGACTGGAACTGTGCACGGTGCTCCCAGTGTGGGTCTAACCGAGGGGATACGGAGACCGGAACTGTGCACGGTGCTCCCAGTGTGGGTCTAACCGAGGGGATAGGGAGACCGGAACTGTGCACGGTGCTCCCAGTGTGGGTCTAACCGAGGGGATACGGAGACCGGAACTGTGCACGGTGCTCCCAGTGTGGGTCTAACCCAGGGATACGGAACTGGAACTGTGCACGGTGCTCCTAGTGTGGGTCTAACCGAGGGATAGGGAGACGGGAACTGTGCACGGTGCTCCCAGTGTGGGTCTAACCGAGGGATAGGGAGACGGGAACTGTGCACGGTGCTCCCAGTGTGGGTCTAACCGAGGGATCAGAGACTGGAACTGTGCACGGTGCTCCCAGTGTGGGTCTAACCGAGGGATACGGAGACCGGAACTGTGCACGGTGCTCCCAGTGTGGGTCTAACCGAGGGATCAGAGACTGGAACTGTGCACGGTGCTCCCAGTGTGGGTCTAACCGAGGGGATAGGGAGACTGGAACTGTGCACAGTGCTCCCAGTGTGGGTCTAACCCAGGGGATAGGGAGACTGGAACTGTGCACGATGCTCCCAGTGTGGGTCTAACCCAGGGGATAGGGAGACTGGAACTGTGCACGGTGCTCCCAGTGTGGGTCTAACCCAGGGGATAGGGAGACCGGAAGTGTGCACGGTGCTCCCAGTGTGGGTCTAACCGGGGGATACGGAGACCGGAACTGTGCACAGTGCTCCCAGTGTGGGTCTAACCGAGGGATACGGAGACCGGAACTGTGCACGGTGCTCCCAGTGTGGGTCTAACCGGGGGATACGGAGACCGGAACTGTGCACGGTGCTCCCAGTGTGGGTCTAACCGGGGGATACGGAGACCGGAACTGTGCACGGTGCTCCCAGTGTGGGTCTAACCCAGGGGATAGGGAGACCGGAAGTGTGCACGGTGCTCCCAGTGTGGGTCTAACCGGGGGATACGGAGACCGGAACTGTGCACGGTGCTCCCAGTGTGGGTCTAACCGAGGGGATACAGAGACTGGAACTGTGCACGGTGCTCCCAGTGTGGGTCTAACCGAGGGGATACAGAGACTGGAACTGTGCACGGTGCTCCCAGTGTGGGTCTAACCGGGGGATACGGAGACTGGAACTGTGCACGGTGCTCCCAGTGTGGGTCTAACCGAGGGGATACAGAGACTGGAACTGTGCACGGTGCTCCCAGTGTGGGTCTAACCGAGGGGATACAGAGACTGGAACTGTGCACGGTGCTCCCAGTGTGGGTCTAACCGGGGGATATGGAGACCGGAACTGTGCACGGTGCTCCCAGTGTGGGTCTAACCGAGGGATACGGAGACTGGAACTGTGCACGGTGCTCCCAGTGTGGGTCTAACCGAGGGGATACAGAGACTGGAACTGTGCACGGTGCTCCCAGTGTGGGTCTAACCGAGGGGATAGGGAGACCGGAACTGTGCACGGTGCTCCCAGTGTGGGTCTAACCGAGGGATACGGAGACTGGAACTGTGCACGGTGCTCCCAGTGTGGGTCTAACCGAGGGATACGGAGACCGAAACTGTGCACGGTGCTCCCAGTGTGGGTCTAACCGAGGGGATACGGAGACTGGAACTGTGCACGGTGCTCCCAGTGTGGGTCTAACCGGGGGATACGGAGACTGGAACTGTGCACGGTGCTCCCAGTGTGGGTCTAACTGAGGGATACGGAGACTGGAACTGTGCACGGTGCTCCCAGTGTGGGTCTAACCGAGGGGATACGGAGACTGGAACTGTGCACGGTGCTCCCAGTGTGGGTCTAACCGAGGGGATACGGAGACCGGAACTGTGCACGGTGCTCCCAGTGTGGGTCTAACCGAGGGGATACGGAGACTGGAACTGTGCACGGTGCTGAAGATATCTCGGGAAAGGGGGGGGGCCCATTTGGGAGCAAGGGGGGGAATCTGGGTGGATGCAGAGGGCATTACTGGGGTGTTCAATGAATTCTTCACATCCGGTCTTCACCCATGAGGGGATGGACTTCTGAGTCTGGATAAGGCTCTGGGTCAGACCCCCATGTGGAAGATTGGGAGCAGTTTTGGGTCCCCTTATCTCAGGAAGGATGTGCTGGGACTCGGAAAGGGTCCAGAGGGAGGTTCACAAGGATGATCCCTGGAATGAAGAGCTTGAGGAACGGGTTGAGGATTCTGGGTCTGTCCTCGTTGGGAGTTTAGAAGGATGAGGGGGGGGATCTTATTGAAACTTACAGGATACTGCGAGGCCCTGGATAGAGTGGACGGGGAGAGGATGTTTCCACCAGTAGGAAAAACTGGAACCAGAGAGGGCACAACCTCAGGGTAAAGGGACGGTCCTTTAAAACAGAGATGGGGAGGGATTTCTTCACCCAGAGAGTGGGGAATGTGTGGGACTCTTTGCCCCAGAGGAGGCCGGGTCACTGAGTGTCTTTAAGACAGAGATAGATCGGTTCCTGATTAATAAGGGGATCAGGAGAATGGGGGATGGGGAAAATATCAGCCAGGATTGAATGGGGGAGCAGAGTCGAGGGGCCGAGTGGCCTCATTCTGCTCCGTATGGTTTCATGGTGTTAATCGGAGCGAGTCCTCAAACCAACCTCCGGATGGCGGGTTCACCCGGTTTGAGGCAGGAAGGACCCCCCCCCCCAGGCCAGCGTTTCCCCGATATTGGGGGAGAGCTGCCCCCCCCATGCCCCTCAATTCTTGGGGAGATCCCCCCCCACTCCTCCGCCTCCAATGTTTGGGGAGACCCAACCCCCAACCCCCCCCCAACCCGGACCCTCAGATCCTTGGGGAAACCTCCCTTTCACCTCAGGCACCCCCTTATCCTCCCCCCCACCCCGTTTAGGGACCCCTCCCCATAGGGAGACCCCCCCCCCACAGTGAGACGCACCCCCCAATGGGGAAGACACCACCCCCCCATCACAGTGAGAACCCCCCCTCATGGTGAGACCCCACCCCCCCCCCCACAGTGAGACCCCCCCTCGCGGTGAGAACCCCCCCTCGCGGTGAGACCCCCCCTCGCGGTGAGAACCCCCCCTCGCGGTGAGACCCCCCCTCGCGGTGAGACCCCCCCTCGCGGTGAGAACCCCCCCTCGCGGTGAAACCCCCCCTCGCGGTGAAACCCCCCCTCGCGGTGAGACCCCCCCTCGCGGTGAGACCCCCCCTCGCGGTGAGAACCCCCCCTCGCGGTGAGAACCCCCCCTCGCGGTGAGAACCCCCCCTCGCGGTGAGACCCCCTCCTCACAGTGAGACCACCCCCTCGCAGTGATGCCCCCTCACGGTGACCCCCCCTCGCGGTGAGACCCCCCCTCGCGGTGATCCCCCCTCAC
This sequence comes from Carcharhinus amblyrhynchos, assembly GCF_965287045.1. NCBI lineage: Eukaryota > Metazoa > Chordata > Chondrichthyes > Carcharhiniformes > Carcharhinidae > Carcharhinus > Carcharhinus amblyrhynchos. The sequence goes on from NW_027651116.1 coordinate 15,964, forward strand.
AGTGACCCCCCCCATCACAGTGACCCCCCCCCCTCACGGTGACCCCCCCCCCTCACGGTGACCCCCCCTCGCGGTGACCCCCCCTCACGGTGACCTCCCTCACGGTGACCCCCCCTCGTGGTGACCCCCCCTCGCGGTGACCCCCCCCCCCCCCGTTGCCCCCTGACCTTGCTGATGAAGGAATCCCCCCTGCAGAGTCTCTCGATGTATTTGATGAGTTCGGGTTGTTGACTCTCTCGATCCTCGGGGATCTGGGTGACTGATCCCATCTCACTCTCGCCCTCCTGTTCCCGGCTCAGGGCCTCCATGATCTCGATGTACTGGCTGACGGCCTCCGGGGGGATGGGGTGCTGCTGGGGGGCCGTTCCGCCCGTCCCACCCTGGGGAGCGGCCTTGGTCGGTTTGTGGGGTCTCTGGGCCCCCACTTTACTGCCGCTGCCCTTCCTCCCAGCCAGCTCTGGGTCAAAACGCAGGGTCAGGATGCGTCAGGAGAAGATTCCGGTCAAAAACCTCAAACCCCACCCCCCCCCCACCCAAAACCATCCCCCCCCACCCCAAAAAACACACCCACTCCCTGAACCCAGCCCGCTGGCCATCAATCCCTCAGTGTCCCGCCTGGAGTGAGTCCAGGGGTCACTCCAACCTGCCTCCTCCGTTCCCACAGGAGGGGGTTCAGGGTCCAGAGCTCAGGGCTCAGGGGGTTCAGGGTCCAGAGCTCAGGGCTCAGGGGGTTCAGGGCTCAGGGGGTTCAGGGTCCAGAGCTCAGGGCTCAGGGGGTTCAGGGTCCGGAGCTCAGGGCTCAGGGGGTTCAGGGTCCAGAGCTCAGGGCTCAGGGGGTTCAGGGTCCGGAGCTCAGGGCTCAGGGGGTTCAGGGTCCGGAGCTCAGGGCTCAGGGGGTTCCGGGTCCAGAGCTCAGGGCTCAGGGGGTTCAGGGTCCGGAGCTCAGGGCTCAGGGGGTTCCGGGTCCGGAGCTCAGGGCTCAGGGGGTTCCGGGTCCGGAGCTCAGGGCTCAGGGGGTTCAGGGTCCGGAGCTCAGGGCTCAGGGGGTTCAGGGTCCAGAGCTCAGGGCTCAGGGGGTTCAGGGTCCAGAGCTCAGGGCTCAGGGGGTTCGGGGTCCGGAGCTCAGGGCTCAGGGGGTTCGGGGTCCGGAGCTCAGGGCTCAGGGGGTTCCGGGTCCAGAGCTCAGGGCTCAGGGGTTCGGGGTCCGGAGCTCAGGGGGTTCAGGGTCCGGAGCTCAGGGCTCAGGGGGTTCCGGGTCCGGAGCTCAGGGCTCAGGGGGTTCAGGGTCCGGAGCTCAGGGCTCAGGGGGTTCCGGGTCCGGAGCTCAGGGCTCAGGGGGTTCCGGGTCCGGAGCTCAGGGCTCAGGGGGTTCAGGGTCCGGAGCTCAGGGCTCAGGGGGTTCAGGGTCCAGAGCTCAGGGCTCAGGGGGTTCAGGGTCCAGAGCTCAGGGCTCAGGGGGTTCGGGGTCCGGAGCTCAGGGCTCAGGGGGTTCGGGGTCCGGAGCTCAGGGCTCAGGGGGTTCCGGGTCCAGAGCTCAGGGCTCAGGGGTTCGGGGTCCGGAGCTCAGGGGGTTCAGGGTCCAGAGCTCAGGGCTCAGGGGGTTCAGGGTCCAGAGCTCAGGGCTCAGGGGGTTCCGGGTCCAGAGCTCAGGGCTCAGGGGTTCGGGGTCCGGAGCTCAGGGGGTTCGGGGTCCGGAGCTCAGGGCTCAGGGGGTTCAGGGTCCAGAGCTCAGGGCTCAGGGGGTTCAGGGTCCAAAGCTCAGGGTTCAGGGGGTTCAGGTTCCAGAGCTCAGACTCAGGGGGTTCGGGGTCCGGAGCTCAGGGTTCAGGGGGTTCAGGGTCCAGAGCTCAGGGCTCAGGGGTCAGGGTCCAGAGCTCAGGGCTCAGGGGTCAGGGTCCAGAGCTCAGGGGGTTCAGGGTCCAGAGCTCAGGGCTCAGGGGGTTCAGGGCTCAGGGGGTTCAGGGTCCAGAGCTCAGGGCTCAGGGGGTTCAGGGTCCAGAGCTCGGGGCTCAGGGGTCAGGGTCCAGAGCTCAGGGCTCAGGGGGTTCAGGGTCCGGAGCTCAGGGCTCAGGGGGTTCAGGGCTCAGGGGGTTCAGGGTCCAGAGCTCAGGGCTCAGGGGGTTCAGGGTCCAGAGCTCAGGGCTCAGGGGGTTCAGGGTCCAGAGCTCAGGGCTCAGGGGGTTCAGGGTCCAGAGCTCAGGGCTCAGGGGGTTCGGCGTCCAGAGCTCAGGGCTCAGGGGGTTCAGGGTCCGGGGCTCGGGGGGTTCAGGGTCCGGAGCTCAGGGCTCGGGGGGTTCAGGGTCCGGAGCTCAGGGCTCGGGGGGTTCAGGGTCCGGAGCTCAGGGCTCGGGGGGTTCAGGGTCCGGAGCTCAGGGCTCGGGGGGTTCAGGGTCCGGAGCTCAGGGCTCGGGGGGTTCAGGGTCCGGAGCTCAGGGCTCGGGGGGTTCAGGGTCCGGAGCTCAGGGCTCAGGAGGTTCAGGGTCCGGAGCTCAGGGCTCAGGGGGTTCGGGGTCCGGAGCTCAGGGTTCAGGGGGTTCAGGGTCCAGAGCTCAGGGCTCAGGGGGTTCGGGGGTTCAGGGTCCAGAGCTCAGGGCTCGGGGGGTTCAGGGTCCGGAGCTCAGGGCTCAGGGGTCAGGGTCCAGAGCTCAGGGGGTTCAGGGTCCAGAGCTCAGGGCTCAGGGGGTTCAGGGTCCAGAGCTCAGGGCTCAGGGGTCAGGGTCCAGAGCTCAGGGCTCAGGGGGTTCGGGGTCCGGAGCTCAGGGCTCAGGGGGTTCGGGGTCCGGAGCTCAGGGCTCAGGGGGTTCGGGGTCCGGAGCTCAGGGTTCAGCCTTCATGGCTCAGGAGTAGGATTCAGTGTTGAGGGTTTAGGGTTCAGGGTCCGCGGTTGGGGGTTTGGGGGTTAGGGGCTTGGGGTTTGGGGGTTAGGGGCTTGGGGTTTGGGGGTTAGGGGCTTGGGGTTAGGGGTTGAGTGTTCAGGGTTAGGGGTTGGGGGGTTGGGTGTTAGGGGTTGGGTGTTAGGGGTTGGGTGTTAGGGGTTAGGGGTTGGGTGTTAGGGGTTGGGTGTTAGGGGTTAGGGGTTGGGTGTTAGGGGTTGGGTGTTAGGGGTTGGGTGTTAGGGGTTGGGTGTTAGGGGTTGGGTGTTAGGGGTTGAGTGTTCAGGGTTAGGGGTTGGGGGGTTGGGTGTTAGGGGTTGGGTGTTAGGGGTTGGGTGTTAGGGGTTAGGGGTTGGGGGTTAGGGGTTGGGTGTTAGGGGTTGGGTGTTAGGGGTTGGGTGTTAGGGGTTGGGTGTTGGGTGTTAGGGGTTGGGTGTTAGGGGTTGGGTGTTAGGGGTTGGGTGTTAGGGGTTGGGGGTTAGGGGTTGGGTGTTAGGGGTTGGGTGTTAGGGGTTGGGTGTTAGGGGTTGGGTGTTAGGGGTTGGGGGTTAGGGGTTGGGTGTTAGGGGTTGGGGGTTAGGGGTTGGGTGTTAGGGGTTGGGTGTTAGGGGTTGGGTGTTAGGGGTTGGGTGTTAGGGGTTAGGGGTTGGGTGTTAGGGGTTGGGGGTTAGGGGTTGGGTGTTAGGGGTTGGGTGTTAGGGGTTGGGTGTTAGGGATTGGGTGTTAGGGGTTAGGGGTTGGGTGTTAGGGGTTGGGGGTTAGGGGTTGGGTGTTAGGGGTTGGGTGTTAGGGGTTGGGTGTTAGGGATTGGGGGTTAGGGGTTGAGTGTTCAGGGTTATGGGTTAGGGTTAGGGGTTAGTGGTTAGGGGTTAGTGGTTAGGGTTGGGGGTTTGGGGTTAGGGGGTTCGGGGTTAGTGGTTGGGGGTTTGGGGTTAGGGGTTTCGGGGTTAGGGTTAGGGGTTTAGGGGTTAGGGTTAGGGGCTAGGGTTGGGGGTTGAGTGTTCAGGGTTATGGGTTAGGGTTAGGGGTTAGGTGTTAGGGGTTGAGGGTTGGGGGGTTAGGGGTTGGGGGTTAGGGGTTAGTGGTTGGGGGGTTAGGGGTTAGGGTTAGGGTTAGGGGTTAGTGGTTGGGGGGTTAGGGGTTAGGGGTTGGGGGTCTGGGGTTAGTGGTTGGGGGGTTAGGGGTTGGGGGTTTAGGGATTAGGGTTATGGGTTAGGGTTAGGGTTGGGGGTTGAGGGGTTGGGGGATTAGGGGTTAGTGGTTGAGGGTTGGGGGGTTAGGGTCGGGCGTTTAAGGGTTGGGGGTTGAGAGTTGGGGGTTGGGGTTTAGGGGTCGGGGGTTTAAGGGTTGGGGGTTGAGTGTTCAGGGTTCGGGGTTAGGGTTAGGGTTCAGGGTTGGGGGTTGAGGGTTGGGGGTTTAGGGGTTAGGATTAGGGTTGGGGGGTTAGGGTCGGGCGTTTAAGGGTTGGGGGTTTAGGGGTTAGTGGTTGGGGGTTTGGGGTTGGGGGGTTAGGGTTGGGGGTTTAAGGGTTGGGGGTTGGGGTTTAGGGGTTGGGGGATTAGGGGTTGGGGGATTAGGGGTTAGGGTTAGGGTTGGGGGGTTAAGGGTCGGGGGTTTAAGGGTTGGGGGTTGAGTGTTGGGGGTTGGGGGATTAGGGGTTAGGGTTGGGGGGTTAAGGGTCGGGGGTTTAAGGGTTGGGGGTTGAGAGTTGGGGGTTGGGGGTTTAGGGGTTGGGGGGTTAGGGGTTGGGGGTTTAGGGGTTGGGGGTTTAGGGGTTGGGGGTTTAGGGGTTAGGGGTTTAGAGGTTAGTGGTTGGGGGTTTGGGGTTGGGGGGTTAGGGTTGGGGGTTGGGTGTTTGGGGGTTGGGGGTTTAGGGGTTAGGGTTGGGGGGTTAAGGGTTGGGGGTTTAAGGGTTGGGGGTTGAGAGTTGGGGGTTGGGGGTTTAGGGGTTGGGGGGTTAGGGGTTGGGGGTTTAGGGGTTGGGGGGTTAGGGGTTGGGGGTTTAGGGGTTAGGGGTTTAGGGGTTAGTGGTTGGGGGTTTGGGGTTGGGGGGTTAGGGTTGGGGGTTTAAGGGTTGGGGGTTTAAGGGTTGGGGGTTGGGGGTTTGGGGGTTGGGGGTTTAGGGGTTAGGGTTGGGGGTTAAGGGTCGGGGGTTTAAGGGTTGGGGGTTGAGTGTTCAGGGTTCGGGGTTAGGGTTAGGGTTCAGGGTTGGGGATTAGGGGTTGGGGGGTTTGGGGTTGAGTGTTGGGGTGTTGGGGGTTTAGGGGTTAGGGTTGGGGGGTTTGGGGTCAGGGGTTTAAGGGTTGGGGGTTGAGTGTTCAGGGTTCGGGGTTAGGGTTAGGGTTCAGGGTTGGGGGTTTGGAGTTGAGGGTTGAGGGGTTTAGGGGTTAGGGTTAGGGTTGGGGGGTTAAGGGTTGGGGGTTGAGGGTTTGGGGGTTAGGGTTAGGGTTGGGGGGTTAGGGTTGGGGGGTTAAGGGTCGGGGGTTAAGGGTTGGGGGTTGAGTGTTGGGGGTTGGGGGGTTGGGGGATTAGGGGTTAGGGTTAGGGTTGGGGGGTAAGGGTCGGGGGTTTAAGGGTTGGGGGTTGAGAGTTGGGGGTTGGGGGGTTGGGGGATTAGGGGTTAGGGTTAGGGTTGGGGGGTTAGGGGTCAGGGGTTTAAGGGTTGGGGGTTGGGGGTTTAGGGGTTAGGGGTTTAGGGGTTAGTGGTTGGGGGTTTGGGGTTGGGGGGTTAGGGTTGGGGGTTTAAGGGTTGGGGGTTTGGGGTTGGGGGTTTAAGGGTTGGGGTTTGGGGGTTGGGGGTTTAGGGGTTAGGGTTGGGGGTTAAGGGTCGGGGGTTTAAGGGTTGGGGGTTGAGTGTTCAGGGTTCGGGGTTAGGGTTAGGGTTCAGGGTTGGGGATTAGGGGTTGGGGGGTTTGGGGTTGAGTGTTGGGGTGTTGGGGGTTTAGGGGTTAGGGTTGGGGGGTTTGGGGTCAGGGGTTTAAGGGTTGGGGGTTGAGTGTTCAGGGTTCGGGGTTAGGGTTAGGGTTCAGGGTTGGGGGTTTGGAGTTGAGGGTTGAGGGGTTTAGGGGTTAGGGTTAGGGTTTGGGGGGTTAAGGGTTGGGGGTTGAGGGTTTGGGGGTTAGGGTTAGGGTTGGGGGGTTAGGGTTGGGGGGTTAAGGGTCGGGGGTTAAGGGTTGGGGGTTGAGTGTTGGGGGTTGGGGGGTTGGGGGATTAGGGGTTAGGGTTAGGGTTGGGGGGTTAAGGGTCGGGGGTTTAAGGGTTGGGGGTTGAGAGTTGGGGGTTGGGGGGTTGGGGGATTAGGGGTTAGGGTTAGGGTTGGGGGGTTAGGGGTCAGGGGTTTAAGGGTTGGGGGTTGGGGGTTTAGGGGTTAGGGGTTTAGGGGTTAGTGGTTGGGGGTTTGGGGTTGGGGGTTAGGGTTGGGGTTTAAGGGTTGGGGGTTTGGGGTTGGGGGTTTAAGGGTTGGGTTTGGGGGTTGGGGGTTTAGGGGTTAGGGTTGGGGGGTTAGGGTCGGGGGTTTAAGGGTTGGGGGTTGAGTGTTCAGGGTTCGGGGTTAGGGTTAGGGTTCAGGGTTGGGGATTAGGGGTTGGGGGGTTTGGGGTTGAGTGTTGGGGTGTTGGGGGTTTAGGGGTTAGGGTTGGGGGGTTTGGGGTCAGGGGTTTAAGGGTTGGGGGTTGAGTGTTCAGGGTTCGGGGTTAGGGTTAGGGTTCAGGGTTGGGGGTTTGGAGTTGAGGGTTGAGGGGTTTAGGGGTTAGGGTTAGGGTTGGGGGGTTAAGGGTTGGGGGTTGAGGGTTTGGGGGTTAGGGTTAGGGTTGGGGGGTTAGGGTTTGGGGGTTAAGGGTCGGGGGTTAAGGGTTGGGGGTTGAGGGTTTGGGGGTTAGGGTTAGGGTTGGGGGGTTAAGGGTTGGGGGTTGAGGGTTTGGGGGTTAGGGTTAGGGTTGGGGGGTTAAGGGTTGGGGGTTGAGGGTTTGGGGGTTAGGGTTAGGGTTGGGGGGTTAGGGTTTGGGGGTTAAGGGTCGGGGGTTAAGGGTTGGGGGTTGAGGGTTTGGGGGTTAGGGTTAGGGTTGGGGGGTTAAGGGTTGGGGGTTGAGGGTTTAGGGGTTAGGGTTAGGGTTGGGGGGTTAGGGTTGGGGGGTTAAGGGTCGGGGGTTAAGGGTTGGGGGTTGAGTGTTCAGGGTGCTGAGGTTATGCTCCCGGGTTACGCACCTTCCACAGTCTGTTTGCTGGGTTTTCCTGTGGATCCGGATCCCAGTGGGATTGCCGGTGATATTCCGGGTTGGACAGGGATCTGTTCACACTGCATCCTCTGGGATTGTTCCTCCATCTCAAACTCTGTGAACCTGAGTGTCAGAGAGAGGGAGAGGTCAG
>NW_027651117.1:0-23155 GCF_965287045.1 Carcharhinus amblyrhynchos
GAAATTCTTGAGGGGCTGAAAATAGATAAGTCCCCTGGTCCGGATGGGATCTACCCTAGGATTCTCTGGGAGGCTAGAGAGGTGATTGCAGAGCCTCTGGCTCAGATCTTCAGGTCGTCATTGGTCTCTGGTGTAGTCCCGGAGGATTGGAGGATAGCGAATGTTGTCCCATTGTTTAAGAAGGGGAACAGAGACTTTGCCGGGAATTATAGACCGGTGAGTCTTACTTCTGTTGTGGGCAAGGTTTTAGAAAAAATTATTAGGGATAGGATTTATAGTTATTTGGAGTGTAATGAATTGATTAGAAATAGTCAGCATGGTTTTAGAACATAGAACATAGAACACTACAGCACAAACAGGCCCTTCGGCCCACAAGTTGCGCCGACCACATCACCTACCAACCTACAGACCTATCTATAACCCTCAATCTCATTAAACCCCATATACTCATCCAGAAGTCTTTTAAAAGACCCCAGTGAGTTCGCCTCCACCACCACTGACGGCAGCCGATTCCATTCACTCACCACCCTCTGAGTGAAAAACTTACCCCTAACATCACTTCTGAACCTCCCTCCCCGCACCTTAAATCTGTGTCCTCTCGTAGCGACCATTTCAAACCGGGGAAATAGCCTCTGAGAGTCCACCCTATCTATTCCTCTCAACATTTTGTAAACTTCTATCAGGTCGCCTCTCAACCTTCGTCTCTCCAGGGAAAAGAGTCCCAGCTCCCTCAACCTAACTTCATAAGGCATGCCTCCCAGTCCAGGCAACATCCTTGTAAATCTCCTCTGCACCCTTTCAATAGCTTCTACATCTTTCCTATAGTGAGGCGACCAGAACTGCGCACAATACTCCAAATGAGGCCTGACAAGGGTCTTATAAAGTTCCAGCATTACCTCCCGACTCCTAAACTCAATCCCTCGATTAATGAAGGCCAGTACACCATACGCCTTCTTGACCACCTCCTCCACCTGCGAGGCCGATTTAAGAGCGGGTTAAGTTTTGTAGCGGGTAGGTCGTGCCTTACTAACCTTATTGAGTTTTTTGAGAAGGTGACCAAAGAGGTGGATGGGGGCAAGGCAGTTGACGTGGTATACATGGATTTTAGTAAGGCGTTCGATAAGGTTCACCATGGTAGGCTTCTGCAGAAAATGCAGATGTATGGGATTGTGGGTAATCTAGGAAGTTGGATCAGGAATTGGCTATCAGATAGGAGACAGAGGGTGGTGGTGGATGGTAAATATTCATCATGGAGTACAGTTACGAGTGGTGTGACTCAGGGATCTGTTTTGGGGCCACTGTTGTTTGTAATTTTTATTAATGATCTGGATGAGGGTATAGTTGGGTGGATTAGTAAATTTGCTGATGACACCAAAATTGGAGGTGTGGTAGATTGTGAGGAAGGGTGTCATAGTCTGCAGGGAGACTTAGATAGGTTGCAGAGCTGGGCCGAGAGGTGGCGGATGGAATTTAATGCGGAGAAGTGTGAGGTAATTCACTTTGGTAGGAGCAACAGATGTGTCGAGTATAGGGCTAACGGGAGGACTTTGAATAGTGTGGATGAACAGAGGGATCTAGGTGTGTGTGTACATAGATCCCTGAAAGTTGGGAATCAAGTAGATAAGGTTGTTAAGAAGGCGTACGGTGTCTTGGCGTTTATTGGTAGGGGGATTGAATTTAGGAGTCGCAGTGTAATGTTGCAACTGTACACTACTCTAGTGCGGCCGCACTTGGAGTAATGTGTGCAGTTCTGGTCCCCGCATTACAAGAAGTATGTGGAGGCGTTGGAGAGGGTGCAGAGGAGGTTTACTAGGATGTTGCCTGGTATGGTGGGGAGGTCCTATGAGGAGAGACTGAGGGATTTAGGGTTGTTTTCGTTGGAAAGAAGGAGGCTAAGAGGGGATCTTATTGAAACATATAAGATGATTAGAGGTTTAGATAGGGTGGATAGTGATAGCCTTTTTCCTCGGATGGAGAAAGCTAGCACGAGGGGGCATGGCTTTAAATTAAGGGGGGGTAGCTACAGGACGGATGTCAGGGGTAGGTTCTTTACCCAGCGGGTGGTGAGGGATTGGAATGCCCTGCCTGCTGCGGTTGTAAATGCGTCTAGTTTGGGGGCGTTTAAGAGATCTCTGGATAGGTTTATGGACGAAAAGGGATTGGTATAGGCTAGTGGGTCATTGTTTTTGTAACTGGTCAGCGCAACATCGTGGGCCGAAGGGCCTGTTCTGCGCTGTAATGTTCTATGTTCTATGTTCTATAACATAAATACCAGGGAAGCAGGGGTGAAGCTGCTACTTCAAAGGTTCAGCTACCCAAAGTAGGCACAGTGCTATCAGACACACCTGAAAGGTCAAGAGAGTGAGGGAGGCCACTATAATCGGGAAAGCAGGAAAGGCCTCAGGAAAGTACAAACACTGACTCAACATCCAAGAGTGAGGGCAAATGGGGTGGACGGATGGAAACAAAAAAAGTGAGACCAAAGTCCTGAGGATGAGACAGTAAGCATTTGTGAACCCAGGAAAAAGTCATGAGTCTGTGACCGAAGGCGTGTCAATGGAGAACATAGATGGCACATAGATGGCACCATCCTAGTAAACCTCCTCTGCACCCTCTCCAACGCCTCCACATCCTTCTTGTAATGCGGGGACCAGAACTGCACACAGTACTCCAAGTGCGGCCGCACTAGAGTAGTGTACAGTTGCAACATTACACTGCGACTCCTAAATTCAATCCCCCTACCAATAAACGCCAAGACACCGTACGCCTTCTTAACAACCTTATCTACTTGATTCCCAACTTTCAGGGATCTATGTACACCATTGTTCTATGTGTTCTCCATGTAATGTTCTATGTTCTATGTTCTATGTTCTAACAGCAGTCTGAGAGTAGCAGCCCTGACAGAAACAGACAACAGTCAAGGCTGGAGCTTAACGAGGAAGGCAAGGAATCAAACCAATGAAAGGAATAGGAGTAAAGCCCCTATGATAGGGAAATGTTGGTGGCTGCCAATAAAATGGAGATTATGGAAATAAGAGGCCAAACAAACAGAATTGGCCAGTTGGGAAGAATTTGGGGGGTTCACCAAGGCATTAGATAAAGGGCAGCCAGCTCTATCCCATCGGTGGGTTTGCACAGAGAACGTTTTGCAAGGCAGGACTTAAACAAAGGCCAGATTAGCAGCCCATGGGTATGAGGAACATTCAGATGGGAGAGACATTAGGTTTGATTCATCCACAGCAGGGATAGTAACACTGACATCTTTTTCTCGCTGTCCTAGCGTCTAATAATTGTGAATGTAAGTTGACAGATATCAAAGCAGCCTTTCTGTTTTGCAGTTATCCAAAGAGGTACATAATACACGGGAACCATCGTGGGAAGTTACCAAATGCATATACAGATTGAGAAACTTATCCAGGGTTTGGTATTTCGCTGTACGTTCCGTATTGCTGAAAACTGGCTGTGGTTAAAAGTGGATCGTGTAATGTTCTGTTGAAAGTCTGAAGGAAAATTGCCTCAGGTTTTCATATGGTGTGACACAGATGAATTTTAAAAGTGGTTAATTAATAGGTTAAAGATGGAATTTAAAGTAGGGAGCCAGGCAACCAGTGCTGTTCGATATCCTGGTCTTGAAATCCGACAAAGCAAATCCAGGATAACGATGAAGCAACGGGGAGATCTAAACAGCATTGAATCCATTCCCATCGCCAGAGAGACATCAACGAGAAAAACAGAGCTGTTGAGGAGAATGATAGGGTAGATAAACCGGCTACACACACAGACAAGACCAGATGGGAGGTATAATGACCCAGAGCTCAGTAATATGTTGAAGCAAGCCACAGTCAGAGAGATCCTGCAGACTAATAAAACATTTAAAAAGTTAGAATGAGAAGAATCTGAGACTAAATTCCCGGCACTGGGAAGATATGAAGTTAGTGTTTAAAGAACATAGAACATAGAACATTACAGCGCGGAACAGGCCCTTCGGCCCACAATGTTGCGCCGACCAGTCTTATTTTTAAAAAAAAACATTGACCCACTAATCTAAACCACTCCTTTTTCGTCCATAAACCTATCCACCAATCTCTTAAACGCCCCCAAACTAGGCGCATTTACAACTGTTTAGTGATGCTTTACATTCCAATCTACCAGATGGACATTTGAGCAGTGTCAGATTCATCACATTCTTGGTGGGTAAGGAAGGAAAATGTTGCCCCTTGGCCTGGGAATCAAAACTAAATAGAAAGAGTGGTCAAAAGCACGTTGCAGCTGAAACCCTAACGTTAGTGGAGGTGTTGGATATGGGGATATATTACCTGACACATTAACAGAATTATTTTTCATAGCAATGTCAGGAAAGAAGAAATGTTCTGTGGATCATCGGTCTTTATGGGACAATTTTCACTAACAGAAAAGCGACTGAGAATTGATTTGGCCGGCATGAAACAATCGCTGGAAAACAAAGAGGTTTCAAAACTCAACCGAGGCCCAGGGCATGGGCATGGGCATGGTGGTGTAATAAAGTTTCTTCACTTTGATTTACTTTGTGAAGTTAGTTCTTTTATTGCATGCTGCTGGAGTATCCTTACAGCTGGATAAACAGCCAGCACAGATTTGTGTGTGGGAACCATGTCTTACAAATTTGATAGAGTTTTTTGAAGGGGTGACCGAGAAAATAGATGAGGGCAATGCAGTAGACGTTGTCTAAGTGAACCTTAGCAAGGCCTTTGGTATGGTACTGCATGGTGGACTGGTCAGTAAGATTAAATCACATGAGATTCAGGTAGAAGTAAATTATTGTTATTTGTCATTTATATTAATGATTTGGATGAGAATATAGGAGGCATGGTTAGTAAGGTTTGCAGACGACACCAAGATTGGTGGCATGGTGAACAGGGAAGGTTATCTCCAATTGCAATGGGATGTTGATCAATTGGGGCCACTGGGCTGACGAATGGCAGATGGAGTTTAATTTAGATAAATGCGAGGTGATGCATTTTGGTAGATTGAACCAGGGCAGGACTGACTCAGTTAATGGTAGGGCGTTGGGGAGAGTTACAGAACAAAGAGATCTCGGGGTACAGGTTCACAGCTCCTTGAAAGTGGAGTTACAGGTGGACAGAGTGGTAAAGAAGGCATTCAGCATGCTTGGTTTCATCGGTCAGAACATTGAATACAGGAGTTGGGACGTCTTGTTAAAGTTGTACAAGACATTGGTGAGGCCACACTTGGAATACTGTGTGCAATTCTGGTCACCCTATTATAGAAAGGATATTATTAAACTAGAAAGAGTGCAGAAAAGAGTTACTAGGATGCTACCAGGACTTGATGGATTGAGTTATAAGGAGAGGTTGGATAGACTGGGACTTTTTTCTCTGGAGCGTAGGGGGCTGAGGGGTGATCTTATAGAGGTCTATAAAATAATGAGGGGCACAGATCAGCTAGATGGTCAATATCTTTTCCCAAAGGTAGGGGAGTCTAAAACTAGAGGGCAGAGGTTAAAGGTGAGAGGGGAGAGATACAAAAGTGTCCAGAGGGGCATTTTTTTCACCCAGAGGGTGGTGAGTGTCTGGAACAGGCTGCCAGAGGTAGTAGTAGAGACGGGTACAATTTTATCTTTTAAAAAGCACTTAGACAGTTACATGGGTACGATGGGTACAGGGGGATATGGCCAAATGCAGGCAATTGGGTTAGTTTAGGGGTTTTAAAAGAAAAAGGGCAGTATGGACAAGTTGGGCTGAAGGGCCTGTTTCCATGCTGTAAACCTCTATGACAGGGCATTCCATGACCTTACTACCCTAATTCAGATAAATGCGAGGTGTTGCATTTTGATAAGGTAAACCAGGTCAGGATTTACACTGTTAACGGTAGGGCCCTGGGGAGTGTTGTCGAGCAGATAGACCTAGGGGTGCAGGTACACAGTTTCTTGAAAGTGGCGTCACAGGTAGACAGGGTGGTGAAGATGGCATTTGACACACTTGGCCTTCATTGGTCAGAACATTGAGTACAGGAGTTGCGTTGTTATGTTACAACGGTACAATACGTTGGTACGGCCACATTTGGAGTACTGAGTACAGGTCACCCTGCTATAGGAAGGATGTTATTAAATTGGAAAGGGTGCAATAAAGATTTACAAGGATGTTACCAGGACTGGAAGGTTTGAATTGTAAGGAGAGGCTGGAAAGGCTGGGACATTTTTCTCCCTGGAGTGTAGGAGGATGAGGGGTAACCTTGTAGAAGTCTATAAAACCATGAGGGACATAGATAAGGTGAATAGCCAAAGTCTTTTCCCCAGGGTAGAGGAGATCAAAACTAAAGGGCATAGAATGAAGAACAAAGAACAATACAACACAGGAACAGGCCCTTCGGCCCTCCAAGCCTGTATTGATCATGTGTTCCTAACTGGACCATCCATTTGTATCCCTCTATTCCCAGTCTGTTCATGTGGCTATCTAGATAAGTCTTAAATGATCCGAGCGTGTCTGTCTCAACCACCTTGCTTGGTAATGCATTCCAGGCTCCCACCACCCTCTTTGTAAAAAAAAATCCCCCACATATCTGTATTGAACCTTGCCCCCCCCCTTACCTTGAACTTGTGACCTCTTGTGTTTGTCATTTCTGACCTGGGAAAAAGCTTCCAACTGTTCACCCTATCTATGTTCTACCAAAATGCATCACTTCACGTTTATCTGGATTAAATTCCATCTGCCATTTCTCCGCCCAATTTTCCAGCCTATCCATATCCTGCTGTAATCTCTGACAATGTTCATCACTATCCGAAACTCCAGCAATCTTTGTGTCATTCGCAAACTTACTAATCAGACCAGCTACATCATCTTCCAAATCATTTATATATATCACAAACAGCTGAGGTCCCAGTACAGAGCCCTGCGGAACACCACTAGTTAAAGACCCCTCCACTGCTACCCTATGTCTTCTATGGCCAAGCCAGTTCTGCACCCATCTCGCTAGCTCTCCTTTTATCCCGTGAGATTTAACCTTTTGCACCAATTTGCCATTAGGGACCTTGTCAAACGCTTTACTAAAATCCATATAAACGACATCCACAGCCCTTCCCTCATCAATCATTTTTGTTACCTCCTCAAAAAACTCAATCAATTTGTGAGGCACGACCTCCCTCGTACAAAAAATAGGTTTAAGGAGAGAGGAAAGATTTAAAAGGGTCCTGAGGGGCTACTTTTTCACCCAGGGGGTGGTGAATGTATGGAATGAGCTGCTAGAGGAGGTGGGTAGAGGCGGGTGCAATTATAATATTTAAAATACATTTGGACAAAGAACAAAGAAAATTCCAGCACAGGAACAGGCCATTCGGCCCTCCAAGCCTGCACCGAACATGCTGCCTGACTGAACTAAAACCCCCTACCCTCCCGGGGACCCTATCCCTCTATTCCCATCCTATTCAAGTACTTGTCAAGATGCCCCTTAGAACTCACTCCTGTATCCACTTCCACTACTTCTCCTGGCAATGAGTTCCAGGCACCCACCACCCTCTTGTGTAAAAAATCTGCCTCAGACATTGCCTTGCTCCCTCACACCTTAAACCTGTGCTCCCTTTCCACCCTGGGAAAAAGCTCTCTCCATGCCCCTTATAGTCTGGTAGACTTCTGTCAGGTCTCCCCTCAATCTCCATCGATCCAGTGAGAACAAACCAAGTTTCTCCAACCTCTCCTCATAGCTAATGCCCTCTATACCAGGCAACATCCTGGTAAATCTCTTCTGTACCCACTCCAAAGCCTCCACATCCTTCTGGTGGTGTGGTGACCAGAATTGAACACTATATTCCAAGTGCGGCCGAACTAAGGTTCCATAAAGCGGCAATGTGACTTGCCAATTTTTAAACTCAATACCCAGGCCAGTGAAGGCAAGCATGCCGTATGCCTTCTTGATTACCTTCTCCACCTACATTGTCACTTTCAGTGACCTGTGTACCTGTACACCCAGATCCCTCTGCCTATCAACACTCCTAAGGGTTCTGCCATTTATTGTATATTTTGATCTGGTACAAGTACATGGATAGGAAATCTTTAGAGGAAGATGGGCCAAACACAGGCAGTTGGGACTAATTCAGTTGAGGAAACTTGACAATGAATGAGTTGGGCCAAAGAGTCTGTTTCTGTGCTGTACATCTCTATCATTCTATACAAGAGGAGTGAGCTGGACACAAGAGGGGGGCGGGGGAGTGAGCTGGACACAAGGGGGGGGGGCGGGGGAGTGAGCTGGACACAAGGGGGGGGGGCGGGGGAGTGAGCTGGACACAAGGGGGGGCGCGGGGGGGTGAGCTGGACACAAGAGGGGGGCGGGGGAGTGAGCTGGACACAAGGGGGGGCGCGGGGGGGTGAGCTGGACACAAGGGGGGGCGGGGGAGTGAGCTGGACACAAGGGGGGGCGGGGGAGTGAGCTGGACACAAGGGGGTGGGGGAGTGAGCTGGACACAAGGGGGGGCGCGGGGGGGTGAGCTGGACACAAGGGGGGGCGGGGGAGTGAGCTGGACACAAGGGGGGGGCGGGGGAGTGAGCTGGACACAAGGGGGGGCGGGGGAGTGAGCTGGACACAAGGGGGGGGGGGAGTGAGCTGGACACAAGGGGGGGGGCGGGGCGGTGTTTTGGCTGCTTTACCTTGTCTCTCCAGCAGATGCCGCTGCTGCTCCATCCCCGCCGATAGGAGGCAGTGTGCGGGGCGGGGCATGTGGGGGCGGGGCTGGGGGCGGGGGCTGGGTTTGAGGTGGGGCGGGACCGGGGCGGTTGGGGCGGGGCATGTGTGGGCGGGGCCGGGACGGTGGGGCCGGGGGCGGGGCTGGGTTTGAGGCGGGGCCGAGGAGGGGTCGATGGGCCGGGCCGGGGTGAGGGTGGGCCTGGGCCTGCCGCTAATCCCCGGGCTGGCCGCGGTTCTGGGTCGGGCCGGGCCCGCACTCTCTGTGGGGCTCGGGCTCGGGCTGTGCCGGATGGGACAGGGAGCGGCTCCGGCCGCAGCTTTAAGTGGATTTGCCGGCGCTGCTTCTCCAGACCTCGTGGCGCAACGGTAGCGCGTCTGACTCCAGATCAGAAGGCTGCGTGTTCGAATCACGTCGGGGTCATTAACTTTTATAGACTTTATATTAGAGAAATAATTCCCTTTCCATCAGAGTGTCTATTATTTATACAGAGTTAACACAAATCTCTCAATCAGTAATTGCTCATTCTCCCAACTCCCTCATACTCTCTTTTATATTCTTTATATTCCTCTATATCTTGCTGCCTCATGATCACCTCCTGCAGGAACCCCTCTGTCATTACAGGAGCTACACACCCTGGACTTTAACCCTGGACTTTGATTTGATTTGTTATTGTCATATGTAGAAGTATGCAGTGAAAAGTATTTCTTGCACGCTATATAGACAAAGCATACTGTTCATAGAGAAAAAAATGAGAGTGCAGAATGTAGTGTTACAGTCATAGCTAGGATATGGAGAAAGATCAACTTAATGTGAGCTAGAGTCCATTCGAAAGTCTGATGGCAGCAGGGAAGAAGCTGTTCTTGAGTTGGTTGGCACATGGCCTCAGACTTTTGTATCTTTTTCCCGACAGAAGAAGGTGGAAGAGAACTTACGGGGCGAAAAACTGCAGCAGGCGACGGTGCAGAGGGACCTCGGGGTCCTTGAGCATGAGTCGCAAAAACCCAGCTTGCAGGTGCAGCAGGTGGTCAGGAAGGCGAATGGGATGCTGGCCTTCATAGCGAGGGGGATTGAATATAAAAGTAGGGAGGTCTTGCTGCAGCTGTATAGGGCATTGGTGAGGCCGCAGCTGGAGTACTGTGTGCAGTTTTGGGCGCCGCACCTGCGCAAAGATATTTTGGCCTTGGAGGGAGTGCAGAGGAGGTTTACTAGGCTGATACCGGAGTTGAGGGGGTGAGCTATGAGAAGAGGCTGAATAAACTAGGCTTGTACTCGTTAGAGTTTAGAAGAATGAGGGGAGATCTCATTGAGACGTATAAGATGATGAATGGGATGGATAGGATAGAGGTGGAGAGACTCTTCCCGCTCAGAAAGGACAGTAGGACTAGGGGGCACAGCCTCAAGATAAAGGGGGGTAGGTTTAGAACGGAGTTGAGGAGGAACTTCTTCACTCAAAGGGTGGTGAATCTCTGGAATTCTCTGCCCGTTGAAGTGGTGGAGGCTGCCTCGCTAAATATTTTTAAGACGCGGGTTGATGGGTTTTTGATAAGAGAGGGGATTAAGGGTTATGGGGAGAGGGCGGGAATGTGGAACTGAGACACGACAGATCAGCCATGATCTTACTGAATGGCGGGGCAGGCTCGAAGGGCTAGATGGCCTACTCCTGCTCCTATTTCTTATGTTCTTATGACTGGTTGGGGTGTGAGACCAAGTGCAATATATTGCACAGTTTATTAAAAAATTCATTTTGAACTTCATAAACTGCTCTGTAGACCCATTGTATCAGCCTGTTTTCTAGTTTGGCATCTAGTGACAGTACAAGTTCATCCAGGCGGGGGAGAGTGGTGGTGGACGAGGATTGTTCAGGCATGTGCTTGAGGAAGTGGAGAGCCCTCAGTCCGTCCTGGTGGGGAATGGGGGTGTTGAGGGTTTCAACATCCATCATGAGGACATCAGTCGTGTGTAAACCCTGGTTTCTTTATTCTAATACCATCCTGTTCCTGCCCCACTGAACTCATCTCTCCCTATCTTGACTCCATCCTCATTCCATTTGTCCAGTATCTTCCCACCTACATCACATCGACAATATCCAGCTCCCTGACCTAACCTCATCCTCACAGCGGATGTCCAATCCCTTAACACCCCCATTTCCCACCAGGAGGGACTGAGGGCTCCCCATTTCTTCCTCAAGCAGAGGCCCGAACAATCCTTATCCACCACCACTCTCCCCCACCTGGCTGAACTTGTACTGTCACTCAACAATTTCTCCTTCAACTTGTCTCACTTCCCATTTATGCCCAGTTTTTTAATAGGGTGTGTGGAACATTCCTTGCGACAGTCCTAGTCAGGCTCCCTGCCAGAACCCTTCCTCCATTACAGCCTCATCTATTTCAGTGCTGCTTCATGCTCCCATCTAGACCTCAAAAAATATATTAGTTTTGCTTTCAATTTCCACCCGTCTCATCCTCGTGTGGTCCATCTCCGACACTTTTTTACTTGAAGTCACTGTCTCTATTTCTGATGATAGACAAACCACCAATATTCATTACAACCACCAACTCCCTTCTGACACCCCGCTTCCAGTAGGGAGCTCATCGCATTCTCCCAGTTTCTATGGC
Organism: Carcharhinus amblyrhynchos; assembly: GCF_965287045.1. Lineage (NCBI taxonomy): Eukaryota > Metazoa > Chordata > Chondrichthyes > Carcharhiniformes > Carcharhinidae > Carcharhinus > Carcharhinus amblyrhynchos. The sequence goes on from NW_027651117.1 coordinate 11,290, forward strand.
TCCGTCACATCTGTTACGACGATACCTGTTTGAAAACGGCGCTTCTGATATTTGCCTTTTTCCTCAACTGAGATTCCCCCTTTCTCCCCACCCAATGTGGTTGACAGGGCATTCAACCACTACAGACCCATCTCATGTCTCCCTGCCCTCACCCCCTCCCGTCCCCTCCCAGAATCATGAGTGTCCCCCTTGTCCTGATTTTTCACCCCATCACCCTCCACATTCTAAGGATCATCCTCCGCCATTTCTGCTAATTCCATCTCAACGCCATCACCAACCACATCTTCCCGTGTCAGCATTACACAGGGACCATTCTCTTTGGGAAACCCTAGTCCATTCCTCCATCAGCCCCAACCTTCCATCCCTTTCCCTTTGGGCCTTCCCACACAATTGCAGGAGGGGCAAAACTTGTCCCTTTCCCTCCTCCCTGCTCACTGTCCAAACACCCCTTTCAGCTGAAGCAGCACTTCACCCAAACCTCCTTCAGTTTGGTCTCCTGCTCCCAAAGCGGTCTCCTCAACACTGGGTGACTGCTTTGTGGAACACCTTCACTCCAACCACAGGCGTGACCCCAACCTTGCCATTTTAACTCAGCATCTTGCTGTCATGCCCACATGTCCATCCTTGGCCTATTGCGACACTGCAGGAAGCTCAGTGCAAACTGGAAGAAAACCTCCTCTTCCGATTAGACTCGTTCCAGCCATCTGTACTCAACACTGAGCTCAATAACTTTAGGCTGTGAACTTTGCTCTCCATTTTAATTTGTTGTCTGTTGTTTTCCCTGGCCTGCCCTACCCCCTCCCCACCCCCTCCCCCACATGGTCACTGTCTCTGGCTGTTCAGCTGCTCCCATAGAACATAGAACATTCCAGCGCAGTACAGGCCCTTCGGCCCTCGATGTTGCGCCGACCAGTGGAACCAATCTAATGACCCTCTAACCTAAACTATTCCAATGTTATCCATATGCCTATCCACTGACCATTTGAACGCCCTTAAAGATGGCGAGTCCACAACTGCTGCAGGCAGGGCATTCCACGCCTTTACTACCCTCTGAGTAAAGAACCTACCTCTGACATCCGTCCTATAATTACCACCCCTTAATTTAAAGCTACCTCCCCTTGTGTTAGCCATTGCCATCCGAGGAAAAAGGCTCTCACTATCCAACCTATCTAACCCTCTGATCATCTTGTATGCCTCAATTAGGTCACCTTGTAACCTCTCTAACGAAAATAACCTCAAGTCCCTCAGCCTTTCCTCATAAGACCTTCCCACCATACCAGGCAACATCCTGGTAAACCTCCTCTGCACCCTTTCCAATGCCTCCACATCCTTCTTATAATGCAGCGACCAGAACTGTACGCAATACTCCAAGTGCAGCCGCACCAGAGTTTTGTACAGTTGTAACATGACCTCACGGCTCAGAAATTCAATCCCTCTACCAGTAAGAGCTAACACACCTTACGCCTTCTTAACAACCTTACCAACCTAGGTGCCAACTTTCAGGGATCTATGCACGTGGACACCGAGATCTCTCTGCTCGTCAACACTACCAAGAGTCCTTCCATTAGCTCTATATTCTGTACTCCTGTTACTCTTACCAAAGTGAATCACCTCACACTTTTCCGCATTAAACTCCACTTGCCAGCTCTGCAGCTTATCTATGTCCCTCTGCAAACTGTAACATCCATCCTCACTGTCTACAACTCCTCCAATTTTGGTGTTGTCAGCAAATTACTAATCCATCCTTCTACACCCTCATCTGGGTCATTTATAAAAATGACAAACAGCAGTGGCCCCAAAACAGATCCTTGAGGTACACCACTTGTAACTGAACTCCAGGTTGAATATTTCCCATCAGCCACCACCCTCTGTCTTCTATCAGCTAGCCAATTCCTGATCCAAACTGCTAAATCACCCTCAATCCCATGCATCTGCATTTTCTGCAGTAGCCTACCATGGGGAACCTTATCAAACGCTTTGCTAAAATCCATATACACCACGTCAACTGCCTTACCCTTATCCACCTCTTTGGTCACCTTTTCAAAAAACTCGATAAGGTTTGTGAGGCACGACCTACCCTTCACAAAACCGTGTTGACTATCTCTATAAGAGTTAGGGTATACATCTGAACCAGAGGGGAACAAATATCCTGGGGGGTAAATTTGTGAAGGCTATGCGGAGTGGTTTAAACTGATTCAGAGGGGGGGTGGGATCCTGGGTAGAGGGGGTGAAAGTGAGGGGGGCATAGAAGGGGACGGCATTGCACGGCATTGTGGGGGTGGGGCAGAGCGAGGTTTGAAATGTATATACTTTAACGCGAGGAGTATTCGCAATAAAGTGGATGAACTTGCAGCGTGGACCAGTACCTGGGACTTTGATGTTGTGGCCATTTCAGAGACGTGGATAGAGCAGGGTCAGGAATGGATGTTGCAGGTGCCGGGGTACAAGTGCTTTAGTCGGAGTAGAGAAGGAGGTAGAAGGGGGGGTGGAGTAGCATTATTGGTCAAGGACTATATCACAGTGTCAGAGAGGAAGTTTAATGAGGACTTGTCTGTTGAGGTAGTATGGGCAGAAATTAGAAATAGGAGAGGAGAGGTCACCCTGTTGGGAGTCTTTTATAGACCTCCAAAAAGTTCTAGAGAGGTTGAGGAAAGGATTGCAGAGACGATCCTGGTTAGGAGTGAAAGTAATAGGGTAATTGTTATGGGGGATTTTAACTTTACTAACATTGATTGGAATTGCTATAGCTCTAGCTCGTTAGAGGGGTCAGTTTTTGTTCAAAGTGTGCAGGAAGGTTTTTTGACTCAATATGTAGATAGGCCAACTAGAGGTGAGGCTATATTGGACTTGGTGCTGGGAAATGAGCCAGACCAGGTGCTAGACTTGGAAGTTGGTGTGCTTTTTGGTGATAGTGACCACAATTCGGTTACGTTCACCTTAGTGATGGAAAGGGATAGGTATGAACCTCGGGTCAGTAGTTTTAGCTGGGGGAAGTGTAATTATGAGGCCATTAGGAGAGAATTAGGAAGCATTGGTTGGACTAGGAGGTTACAGGGACTAGGAACGTCTGAAATGTGGAGTTTTTTCAAGGAGCAGCTACTGTGGGTCTGTGATAGGTATGTCCCTGTCAGGCAAGGAGGAATTGGTAGGGCTAGGGAACCGTGGTGCACTAAAAAAGTTGATTTGTTGGTTAGGAAGAAGAAGGAGGCTTATGTTCGGATGAGGCTTGAGGGCTCGGGTAGTGCAGTAGAAAGCTTTAGATTGGCTAGGAGGGAGTTGAAGAGGGAGTTAAGAAGGGCTAGAAGAGGGCATGAGATGACTTTGGCTGATAGGATTAAGGAGAATCCTAAGGCGTTCTATAGGTATGTCAAGAACAGAAGGTTGGTTAGGGCAAGATTAGGGCCAGTTACAGACAGTAGGGGGAAGTTGTGTGTGGAACCGGAAGAGATTGGAGAGGCATTGAACCATTATTTCTCTTCGGTGTTCACGCAGGACGCTATGAATGTAGCTGAGGAGGTCACTGGGGTGAAGGGGTGTAAAATAGAAAGTATTGTAGTTGATACAGAGGATGTGTTGGATATTCTAGATGGGTTGAAAATAGATAAGTCCCCTGGTCCAGACGGGATTTACCCTAGGATTCTATGGGAGGCAAGAGAGGTGATTGCAGAGCCACTGGCTCTGATCTTCAGGTCGTCGTTGGTCTCTGGTATAGTACCGGAAGATTGGAGGACAGCGAATGTTGTCCCATTGTTTAAGAAGGGGAGCAGAGACTTCCCTGGGAATTATAGACCAGTGAGTCTTACTTCTGTAGTGGGCAAGGTTTTAGAAAGAATTATTAGGGATAGGATTTATAGTTATTTGGAGAGTAATGAATTGATTAGAGATAGTCAGCATGGTTTTGTAGCGGGAAGGTCGTGCCTTACTAACCTTATTGAGTTCTTTGAGAAGGTGACCAAAGAGGTGGATAGGGGTAAGGCAGTAGATATGGTATATATGGATTTTAGTAAGGCGTTTGATAAGGTTCACCATGGTATGCTTCTGCAAAAAATGCAGATGTATGGGATTGGTGGTAATTTAGGAACTTGGATCAGGAATTGGTTAGCAGATAGGAGACAGAGGGTGGTGGTTGATGGTAATTATTCATCATGGAGTTCGGTTACGAGTGGTGTGCCTCAGGGATCTGTTTTGGGGCCACTGCTGTTTGTAATCTTTATTAATGATCTGGATGAGGGTATAGTTGGGTGGATTAGTAAGTTTGCTGATGACACCAAAGTCGGAGGTGTGGTAGATTGTGAGGAAGGGTGTCGAAGTTTGCAGGGTGACTTGGACAGGTTGCAGAGCTGGGCCGCGAGGTGGCGGATGGAGTTTAATGCGGAGAAGTGTGAGGTAATCCATTTCGGTAGGAATAACAGATGTGTTGAGTATAGGGCTAACGGGAGGACTTTGAATAGAGTGGAGGAGCAGAGGGATCTAGGTGTATGTGTACATAGATCCCTGAAAGTTGGGAATCAAGTAGATAAGGTTGTTAAGAAGGCGTACGGTGTCTTGGCGTTTATTGGTAGGGGGATTGAATTTAGGAGTCGCAGCGTCATGTTGCAACTGTACACAACTCTGGTGCGGCCGCACTTGGAGTACTGTGTGCAGTTCTGGTCCCCACATTACAGGAAGGATGTGGAGGCTTTGGAGAGGGTGCAGAGGAGGTTTACCAGGATGTTGCCTGGTATGCAGGGGAGGTCCTATGAGGAGAGACTGAGGGATTTGGGGTTGTTTTCACTGGAAAGAAGGCGGCTAAGAGGGGATCTTATAGAAACATATAAGATGATTAGAGGTTTAGATAGGGTGGATAGTGATAGCCTGTTTCCTCGGATGGAGAAATCTAGCACGAGGGGGCATGGCTTTAAATTAAGGGGGGGTAGTTATAGGACGGATGTCAGGGGCAGGTTCTTTACCCAGAGGGTGGTGAGGGACTGGAATGCCCTGCCTGCTGCAGTTGTAAATGCGCCTAGTTTGGGGGCGTTTAAGAGATTGGTGGATAGGTTTATGGACGAAAAGGGATTGGTTTAGATTAGTGGGTCAATGTTTTTTTTTTAAAAATAAGACTGGTCGGCGCAACATTGTGGGCCAAAGGGCCTGTTCCGCGCTGTAATGTTCTATGATCTATGTTCTATGTTCTATCCCTAATCAATTTATTTCCCTCTAGATGATTATAAATCCTATCCCTTATAATTCTTTCCAAAACTTTGCCCACAACAGAAGTAAGGCTCACCGGTCTATAATTCCCAGGATGGTCTCTACTCCCCTTCTTGAACAAGGGGACAACATTTGCTATCCTCCAGTCTTCCGGCACTATACCTGTAGCCAATGATGACATGAAGATCAAAGCCAAAGGCTCTGCAATCTCCTCCCTAGCCTCCCAGAGAATCCTAGGGTAAATCCCGTCTGGCCCAGGGGACTTATCTATTTTCATACTCTCAAGAACTGCTAACACCCAGTAACACACTGTCTTGCCTTTTGCCACCATTAGCACTCTTCGTCCCTCAATGGCACCATGAACACTCCCTTGGTCGTGTATCCAGGACAGATTTGTCCGCATCTCCTTTTCCCTGACCTATCCCTGGTTTTCTATTCTGCTCCGTTCCCTCTGCCATGTTTCCAACCACATCGTTCTTTCCATTTTCCACCTTGCTTCAGTGCTGTGGAAGGGACCATTTAATTTCCTCCAGGTGCTCTGGTTTCTAAACTGTCTGTGCTTTATATGCTCTGTCTGAGGCCAGAACTCTCCATTCACCTGACGAAGGGGGTAACCCCGAAAGCTAGTGAGTATATTATCAAATAAATAGGTTGGACTAAAACCTGGTGTTGTCAGACTTTTTACTGTGTTCCTCCCACACGCCAAAGATGTGCAGGTTAGGTGGATTGACATGCTAATTTACCCCTTAGTGTCCCAAGATGTGTAGGTTATGGTGATTAGTGGGGTAAATATGTGGAGTTACAGAGATAGGGCTTTGGTGGAATGCTGTTTCGGAGACTCTATGTAGGTTCAATGGGCCAAATAACTTCCTTCTACACTGGGGATTCTATGTAAGAAGTTTTCCCTTGTGTTGGTTCCCTCTTCACCTGAAACAGTCTCAGTTTAGCAGCTTTCAGACCCTGTCAGCTCAGTCTGTATTGGTTCTAGGAGGCACTCTTAGTGTTGGACATTGAAGATCCCATCCAGAGAGCACTCTGTGCCTTTGCCACCCTCAATGTTTCTCCCTGGTAGGTGGTAACCAGCAAGCAGTTTCCTTACCCATGTTTGAGCTGGTTGCATGAAACATCACAAAGTTGAGGACTCCCAGGGCAACTCCCACCCATCTGCCCCGAGATATTATTAGTGAGAACTTTGTAGGGACGATGGGGCTGGATTTGTTGTGTTGTTTACCGGTGCTCAACTTGTGCTGAGTGGCCCATCCAGTTCCTTTTATTTTAAATGTCAGAGCGGTTTGATATAAGGGGCTTGCTCAGCCATTTCAAAACCTTACAATATAAACCTACATCCTGCACGCATCTCCAGAAGGGAACTGTGCAGAAATGTCGATGCAAGTTTCTAGCTGATGCAGGAATCCACACATGATATAGACAGTCATTTGATCAAACTGTAATCTCATACTGTCAATGAGGCAATGTGACCTGCGGAGCACTCCAACTGAACAGAGCATAGAGCACAAACACTGGGCCATGGGCTGACAATCATTTTCAGCTACCATTGCTCCATAATGCAATGGGGAGAGAGCGAGGCAGAGGGATTAGTTTGGGATTGATATAGGGCAATGGGGAGAGAGCGAGGCAGAGGGATTAGTTTGGGATTGATACAGGGCTATGGGGAGAGAGCGGGGCAGTGGGATTAGTTTGGGATTGATACAGGGCAATGGGGAGAGAGTGGGGCAGTGTGATTAGTTTGGGATTGATACAGGGCTATGGGGAGAGAGCGGGGCAGTGGGATTAGTTTGGGGATTGATACAGGGCTATGGGGAGAGAGAGGGGCAGTGGGATTAGTATGGGATTGATACAGGGCTATGGGGAGAGAGCGGGGCAGTGGGATTAGTTTGGGGATTGATACAGGGCTATGGGGAGAGAGCGGGGCAGTGTGATTAGTTTGGGATTGATACAGGGCTATGGGGAGAGAGTGGGGCAGTGTGATTAGTTTGGGATTGATACAGGGCTATGGGGAGAGAGCGGGGCAGTGTGATTAGTTTGGGATTGATACAGGGCTATGGGGAGAGAGTGGGGCAGTGTGATTAGTTTGGGATTGATACAGGGCTATGGGGAGAGAGTGGGACAGTGGGATTAGTTTGGGATTGATACAGGGCTATGGGGAGAGAGTGGGGCAGTGTGATTAGTTTGGGATTGATACAGGGCTATGGGGAGAGAGCGGGGCAGTGGTATTAGTTTGGGGATTGATACAGGGCTATGGGGAGAGAGCGGGGCAGTGTGATTAGTTTGGGATTGATACAGGGCTATGGGGAGAGAGTGGGGCAGTGTGATTAGTTTGGGATTGATACAGGGCTATGGGGAGAGAGCGGGGCAGTGGTATTAGTTTGGGGATTGATACAGGGCTATGGGGAGAGAGCGGGGCAGTGTGATTAGTTTGGGATTGATACAGGGCTATGGGGAGAGAGCGGGGCAGTGGGATTAGTTTGGGATTGATACAGGGCTATGGGGAGAGAGCGGGGCAGTGGTATTAGTTTGGGGATTGATACAGGGCTATGGGGAGAGAGTGGGGCAGTGGGATTAGTTTGGGATTGATACAGGGCTATGGGGAGAGAGTGGGGCAGTGGGATTAGTTTGGGATTGATACAGGGCTATGGGGAGAGAGTGGGGCAGTGGGATTAGTTTGGGATTGATACAGGGCTATGGGGAGAGAGCGGGACAGAGGGATTAGTTTGGGGATTGATAGAGGGCAATGGGGAGAGAGCAGGGCAGAGGGATTAGTTTGGGGATTGATACAGGGCTATGGGGAGAGAGTGGGGCAGTGGGATTAGTTTGGGGATTGATACAGGGCTATGGGGAGAGAGCGGGGCAGTGGGATTAGTTTGGGGATTGATACAGGGCTATGGGGAGAGAGTGGGGCAGTGGGATTAGTTTGGAATTGATACAGGGCTATGGGGAGAGAGTGGGGCAGTGGGATTAGTTTGGAATTGATACAGGGCTATGGGGAGAGAGCGGGGCAGCGGGATTAGTTTGGGATTGATACAGAGCTTTGGGGAGAGTGGGACAGTGGGATTAGATTTGGGATTGATACAGGGCTATGGAGAGTGGGACAGTGGGATTAAATTTGGGATTATGTAGCGCTATGGGGAGAGAGTGAGACAGTGGGATTAGTTTGGGAATTGATACAGGGCTATGGGGAGAGAGCGGGGCAGTGGGATTAGTTTGGGATTGATACAGGGCTATGGGGAGAGAGTGGGACAGTGGGGTCATATAGGGCTATGGGGCAGTGGGTTTTGGAGTGTGCAGATGGGGATTAGTTTGGGGTTTATTTGGGGTGATGCTGGGATCTGGGGCAGTGAGTTTTGGGGTGTGTGGGTGGGGATTAGTTTGGGGTTTATTTGGGGTGATGCTGGGATCTGGGGCAGTGAGTTTTGGGGTGTGTGGATGGGGATTAGGGTTGGGGTTTATTTGGGGTGATGCTGGGATCTGGGGCAGTGGGTTTTGGGGTGTGTGGGTGGGGATTAGGGTTGGAGTTTATTTGGGGTGATGCTGGGCTATGGAGCAGTGGGTTTGGGGGTTGTTGATGGGGATTAGGTTTTATTTGGAGTTTGTTGATGGGGATTAGGGTTTATTTGGGGGGTGTATAGGGAGTAGAGTTTATTTGGGGGGCGTGTATGGGGATTAGGGTTTATTTGGGGGGTGTATAGGGAGTAGAGTTTATTTGGGGGGTGTGGATGGGGATTAGGGTTTATTTGGGGTGTGTATAGGGAGTAGAGTTTATTTGGGGGGTGTGGATGGGGATTAGGGTTTATTTGGGGGGTGTATAGGGAGTAGAGTTTATTTGGGGGGTGTGGATGGGGATTAGGGTTTATTTGGGGGGTGTATAGGGAGTAGAGTTTATTTGGGGGGTGTGGATGGGGATTAGGGTTTATTTGGGGTGTGTATAGGGAGTAGAGTTTATTTGGGGGGTGTGGATGGGGATTAGGGTTTATTTGGGGTGTGTATAGGGAGTAGAGTTTATTTGGGGGGCGTGGATGGGGATTAGGGTTTATTTGGGGTGTGTATAGGGAGCAGAGTTTATTTGGGGGGCGTGGATGGGGATTAGGGTTTATTTGGGGTGTGTATAGGGAGTAGAGTTTATTTGGGGGGTGTGGATGGGGATTAGGGTTTATTTGGGGGGTGTATAGGGAGTAGAGTTTATTTGGGGGGGCGTGTATGGGGATTAGGGTTTATTTGGGGTGTGTATAGGGAGTAGAGTTTATTTGGGGGGCGTGTATGGGGATTAGGGTTTATTTGGGGTGTGTATAGGGAGTAGAGTTTATTTGGGGGTGTCTATGGGGATTAGGGTTTATTTGGGGGGTGTATAGGGAGTAGAGTTTATTTGGGGGGCGTGTATGGGGATTAGGGTTTATTTGGGGTGTGTATAGGGAGTTGAGTTTATTTGGGGGGCGTGGATGGGGATTAGGGATAATTTGGGGAGTGTGTATGGGGATTAGTATTGGAGGTTATTTGGGGTGATGCTGCGATCTGGGGCAATGGGTTTGGGGGTTGTTGATGGAGATTAGGGTTTATTTGGGGGGTGTATGGGGAGTAGGGTTTATTTGGGGCGTGTATGGGGAGTAGGGTTTATTTGGGGCGTGTGTATGGGGAGTAGGGTTTATTTGGGGCGTGTATTGGGAGTAGGGTTTATTTGGGGGTGTGTATGGGGAGTAGGGTTTATTTGGGGTGTGTATGGGGAGTAGGGTTTATTTGGGGGGTGTATGGGGAGTAGGGTTTATTTGGGGCGTGTATGGGGAGTAGGGTTTATTTGGGGCGTGTATGGGGATTAGGGTTTATTTGGGGGGTGGATGGGGAGTAGGGTTTATTTGGGGCGTGTATGGGGAGTAGGGTTTATTTGGGGCGTGTATGGGGAGTAGGGTTTATTTGGGGGTTTGGATGGGGATTAGGGTTTATTTGGGGGGTGGATGGGGAGTAGGGTTTATTTGGGGCGTGTATGGGGAGTAGGGTTTATTTGGGGGTGTGTATGGGGAGTAGGGTTTATTTGGGGGTGTGTATGGGGAGTAGGGTTTATTTGGGGGTGTGTATGGGGAGTAGGGTTTATTTGGGCTGTGTATGGGGAGTAGGGTTTATTTGGGGCGTGTATGGGGAGTAGGGTTTATTTGGGGGTTTGGATGGGGATTAGGGTTTATTTGGGGGGTGGATGGGGAGTAGGGTTTATTTGGGGCGTGTATGGGGAGTAGGGTTTATTTGGGGCGTGTATGGGGAGTAGGGTTTATTTGGGGGTTTGGATGGGGATTAGGGTTTATTTGGGGGGTGGATGGGGAGTAGGGTTTATTTGGGGCGTGTATGGGGAGTAGGGTTTATTTGGGGGTGTGTATGGGGAGTAGGGTTTATTTGGGGGTGTGTATGGGGAGTAGGGTTTATTTGGGGGTGTGTATGGGGAGTAGGGTTTATTTGGGGCGTGTATGGGGAGTAGGGTTTATTTGGGGCGTGTGTATGGGGAGTAGGGTTTATTTGGGGCGTGTATGGGGAGTAGGGTTTATTTGGGGCGTGTATTGGGAGTAGGGTTTATTTGGGGGTGTGTATGGGGAGTAGGGTTTATTTGGGGCGTGTATGGGGAGTAGAGTTTATTTGGGGCGTGTATGGGGAGTAGGGTTTATTTGGGGGGTGTATGGGGAGTAGGGTTTATTTGGGGGGTGTATGGGGAGTAGGGTTTATTTGGGGCGTGTGTATGGGGAGTAGGGTTTATTTGGGGGGTGTATGGGGAGTAGGGTTTATTTGGGGCGTGTGTATGGGGAGTAGGGTTTATTTGGGGCGTGTATTGGGAGTAGGGTTTATTTGGGGGTGTGTATGGGGATTAGGGTTTATTTGGGGCGTGTATGGGGAGTAGGGTTTATTTGGGGCGTGTGTATGGGGAGTAGGGTTTATTTGGGTGTGGATGGGGAGTAGGGTTTATTTGGGGCGTGTATGGGGAGTAGGGTTTATTTGGGGCGTGTATGGGGAGTAGGGTTTATTTGGGTGTGGATGGGGAGTAGGGTTTATTTGGGGCGTGTATGGGGAGTAGGGTTTATTTGGGGTGTGTATGGGGAGTAGGGTTTATTTGGGTGTGGATGGGGATTAGAGTATGGGTTTATTTGGGGGGTGTGTATGGGGAGTAGGGTTTATTTGGGGGGTTTTCTGGGGAGTAGGGTGTGGGTTTATTTGGGGGTGTGGATGGGGGTTAAGGTTTATTTGGGGTGTGTGTATGGGGAATAGAGTTTATTTGAGGAGTTTGGATAGGGAGTAGGGTTTATTTGGGGGCTGTATACGGATTAGGGTTTATTTGGGCAGTGTATAGGGATTAGGGTTTATTTGGGGGTTTGGATGGGGATTAGGGTTTATTTGGGGGGTGTATGGGGAGTAGGGTTTATTTGGGGGTGTGTATGGGGAGTAGGGTTTATTTGGGGGTGTGTATGGGGAGTAGGGTTTATTTGGGGGTGTATAGGGATTAGGGTTTCTTTGGGCTGATGCTGGGCTATGGGGCAGTGATTGGGGATTAGTGTTTATTTGGGGAGTAGTGTATGAGTTTATTCAGGGGTGTGGATGGGGATTAGGCTTTATTTGGGGAGTGTCTATGGGGATTAGGGTTTATTTGGGGGGTGTATAGGGAGTAGGGTTTATTTGGGGGGGTGGATGG
>NW_027651118.1:5000-23148 GCF_965287045.1 Carcharhinus amblyrhynchos
TGAATCCCCTCCCCTCCCCTCCCCTCCCCTCCCCATAATGTGGCGACCACAGCACTCCAGCTGAGGCCTCACCAAAGTTCTATACAACTCCAACGTGACTTCACTGCTTTTGTAAGCTGTGCCTCAGTTGTTAGAGGCAAGTTTCACCTCCCCACTGACATGTCCGTCCATCTTCAGCGATCCGTGGACCAACACATCGAGGTCCCTTTTGTCGTTGTAAAAATGACCACTTTGGAGTCAGACTGGAGGGGGACAACAATACAGTTTATTTAACGAAGCTTCGTGGAGAAAAGGGACCAGCACTCCGCAGTACTGGACAGCTACCTTCTCTCGATGAAACAACAGAAGCAGCCCACCTTTATACTCTTTACACAATAGGTGGATCAGACACGATTATCACATCGTTATGATCAAATGGATACAACATTTCTTAGCTCATTATAATGGACAGGTACAGCCATTATCGTTTCAATATCACATTGTTCCGTGAATGGGTACGTTTCCTCTTTATCAATGACTTAATTTATTCTATTCTTGTAGTACATGGTTCCTTTGTGTTTATGCATTCCTGTTCTTAATCTCCCTATCAGACCTCCATTATCCCAGGACTATTTATCTCTTTTAAGGTGCCTGTCTTCCTGAAGCGTCTGTTCGCTGTTTTATTTCAATGAACTGTCTGTCCTGTGGTTTAGATCTTAAGTGAGTGTCTGTGTTTGAAAGTCAGTGTCTGTGCTGGAGGTCGGTGCAGGTTTAATGCCTTTTAACCCCTTATGTGCCGGACAGCTATTTTTATGCCAGGTACTCATCTTTACGGCTTATTTCCGCCTTCCCTTTGTTCCACAGAATTTCCTCATGTCCTGCCATTCATTAAATATTTTCTTGTCAAATTACTCCTTCACGCTTTTTTTTCCAGGGTTAAATGCCATCTGCCAGTTATCTGCCCATCTTCTAGTAGCTGCTACAATAGTGACATTCAAATGGAACTAGATAGATTTTTATTTTGCAAGGCTACGTGTAAGGACAGGGCAGTGGGATAGTTTGGCACCTGGCACAGCTGCAAGTGGGCTGAATGGCTTTGTGTGTTCAGAGCCTTTGATTGTATGTACCCTCGAGTTCTTTGAAAGGTGTTGGATTAACTCTTTAGTGAGACGTGACTGAAACGTAACAGAGGTGCCGCAATCTCCCAGCCTGAGTTAAATTAGCATGATTGACCGAGGATTTCCCCGAACCTGATTGAGATGTATCTTAAAAGCCTGAGTTCCTCCTTTCGTTCTCGTAAGTTGTTCTGGAACGTTCCCTGGACTCAGCCTGTGATGTTGTCCCTGTTGTGTAGTTTGGGAGGTTGACCAGTCTTGCTGCTATTTCAGCTGCCTCGCCCCCCCTCTACCGCAATTCGATTCTTGGCAAATAATTCCTCAGATGAAGGATTATGTCCACTTTTGAAGGATTTGCAAAAGTGGGTGGCACGGTGGTACCTTGGTTGGCACTGCTGCCACACAGCGCCAGGGACCTGGGTTCCCTTCCGGCCTTGGGTCACTGTCTGTGTGGAGCCTGCATGTTCTCCCCATGTCTGCGTGGGCTTCCTCTCGGCGCAAAGATGTGCAGGTTAGGTTGATTAACCATGGTGAATGCTCAGGATTATTGGGATAGGGCAGAGGGGCGGGATGCTGTTTTGGCGAATCGGTGCAGACTCGATGGGCTGAATGGCCTGTCGGTATTCTCTATTCTGTGGAAAGAAGCCAGTGAAGGAGAATTTGCCCCCATGTCAGTGCTGGCTTATGGGTATCATTGGATTGTCTGAATTTGGTTTTGGCTAGAGGTTAGACGCACAGCTGTCCGGTTATCCTCAGGATTGCGAACGATCTTTTCCACTTGTTACCATCTTTATCTCCGATAAATCCAAACATTTCTCCAATTAGCACGAGTGAAACAAACGTCAGTGGGCGAGTGAATGCGGTGCAGTCAAAACTCATTTCACCCTCCGTTGTATTCATTTTGTCACCACAGTTCTAACGCCCTGATTAAACTTTGATTGTTTGATTACCTGAGCCTTATTGATCTCGCTTACAACCTTTACTCTCAGAACACCCGGCCCCCAAGTAATGATCTGGAGGTGGGGTGGGCTGTTAACGCGCAAATAAATGCGGCGTGCAGGAATGGAATGGCGGTAATTATGGGGGATTTCAATCTACATGTTGATTGGTCGACCCATGTTGGACGCGGTGGGCTCGAGGAGTTGTTCTTGGAATGCTGCCCTGGAACAGTGTGTGTTGGAGCCGACGAGGGAGCGAGCTATCTTGGATCTGGTGCTATGTAATGAAGCGGGTAGAATTAGGGACCTTGTGGTGAAGGATCCTCTTGGGGAGAGTGATCATTGTATGGTGGAGTTTCTGGTGCAGATGGAGGAGGAGAAAGTGGGTTCCCGGACACGCGTCCTTTGTTTGAACAGAGGGGAGTATGGTAGGATGAGAGAAGAATTGGCAAATGTGGACTGGGGGAGCGCGTTGGAAGGTAGGTCTGCTGAGGAACAGTGGAGGATCTTTAAGGAGATCTTTCTTGGTGCTCAGCAGAAATTTATTCCGATGGTTAAAAAGGATCGTAGGAGGAGAGATAATCAGCCGTGGATAACGAAGGAGGTGAAGGAAAGTGTTAAATTAAAAGCGGATGCGTTTAGAGTAGCTCAGAGTAGTGGGCGAGAAGAGGATTGGGAGAGGTTTGAATGTCAACAAAGAATGACAAAGAAGTTGATAAAGGAGGGTAGGATAAACTATGAAGCTGGACTAGCACTTAATATAAAAAAGGATAGCAAGAGTTTATATAAAGAGGCTGGCTAGGGTGAACGTTGGTCCTTTAGAGGATGAGAAAGGGGACCTAGTGGTAGGGGATGGGGATATGGCTAAGGTCTTGAATAACTTTTTTGTTTCGGTCTTCACGGAGGAGGACGTGAATAATTTGCCGGGTGTTAGCGATGGAAAGATGGTAGGAGTGGAGGGCCTGAATGACATTATTGTTACTAGAGAGGCGGTGCTTGACAGACTGGAGGGACTGATTGTGGACAAGTCCCCAGGACCGGATGGAATGTATCCAAGGGTTCTGAAAGAAATGGCGGAGGTGATAGTGGATGCCTTGGTGATTATTTTCCAAACGTCGCTGGATTCTGGGGAAGTGCCAGAAGATTGGAAAACGGCTAATGTTACGCTGTTGTTTAAGAAGGGTGGCAGGCAAAAGGCAGGGAATTATAGGCCGGTTAGTTTAACGTCTGTTGTAGGTAAAATGTTAGAATCCGTAATCAAGGAGAAAATAGCGAGGCATCTTGAGGAGAATTGTTTGATAGAGCAGACGCAGCACGGTTTCGTTAAGGGGAAGTCATGTCTGATGAATTTATTGGAGTTCTATGAGGATGTGTCGAGGGCGGTGGATAGAGGAGAGCCGGTGGATGTGGTCTTTCTTGATTTTCAGAAGGCGTTTGATAAGGTGCCTCACAAGAGGTTATTACAGAAGGTCAGGGGGTATGGAGTTGGGTGTAGGGTGTTAGCGTGGATAGGGGATTGGCTGTCAAATAGGAGGCAGAGAGTGGGGGTCAACGGGTGCTATTCGGATTGGCGGTTGGTGACTAGTGGAGTGCCCCAGGGGTCGGTGTTGGGGCCTCAGCTATTTACCATTTATATAGATGATCTGGAGGAGGGAACCGAGTGTATGGTGTCGAAATTTGCTGATGACACTAAGATTGGTGAAACAGCAAATTGTGCGGAGGGTGTGGAAAGTCTGCAGAAGGATCTAGATAGGCTGGGTGAATGGGCCAGGAACTGGCAAATGGAATTTAATGTTGGCAAATGTGAAGTTGTCCACTTTGGTAGGAATAATGGTAGGAAGGACTATTACTTACATGGCAAAAAACCGCAACAGGCGACGGTGCAGAGGGACCTCGGGGTCCTTGTGCATGAGTCGCAAAAACCCAGCCTGCAGGTGCAGCAGGTGGTCAGGAAGGCGAATGGGATGCTGGCCTTCATCGCGAGGGGGATTGAATATAAAAGTAGGGAGGTCTTGCTGCGGCTGTATAGGGCACTGGTGAGGCCGCAGCTGGAGTACTGTGTGCAGTTTTGGTCGCCGTACTTACTCAAGGATATTTTGGCCTTGGAGGGAGTGCAGAGGAGGTTTACTAGGCTGATGCCGGAGTTGAGGGGGTTGAACTATGAGGAGAGGCTGAATAAACTAGGCTTGTACTCGTTAGAGTTTAGAAGAATGAGGGGAGATCTCATTGAGACATATAAGATGATGAATGGGATGGATAGGATAGAGGTGGAGAGACTCTTCCCGCTCAAAAAAGACAGTAGGACTAGGGGGCACAGCCTCAAGATAAAGGGGGGGCGGTTTAGAACGGAGTTGAGGAGGAACTTCTTCACTCAAAGGGTGGTGAATCTCTGGAATTCTCTGCCCGTTGAAGTGGTGGAGGCTACCTCACTAAATATTTTTAAGACGCGGGTTGATGGGTTTTTGATAAGAAAGGGGATTAAGGGTTATGGGGAGAGGGCGGGAATGTGGAACTGAGCCATGACAGATCAGCCATGATCTTATTGAATGGCGGGGCAGGCTCGAGGGGCTAGATAAGAACATAAGAAATAGGAGCAGGAGTAGGCCATCTGGCCCTTCGAGCCTGCCCCGCCATTCAATAAGATCATGGCTGATCTGTCGCTGCTCAGTTCCACTTTCCCGCCCTCTCCCCATAACCCTTAATCCCCTCTCTTATCAAAAACCCATCAACCCGCGTCTTAAAAATATTTAGCGAGGCAGCCTCCACCACTTCAACGGGCAGAGAATTCCAGAGATTCACCACCCTTTGAGTGAAGAAGTTCCTCCTCAACTCCGTTCTAAACCGCCCCCCTTTTATCTTGAGGCTGTGCCCCCTAGTCCTACTGTCCTTTCTGAGCGGGAAGAGTCTCTCCACCTCTATCCTATCCATCCCATTCATCATCTTATACGTCTCAATGAGATCTCCCCTCATTCTTCTAAACTCTAACGAGTACAAGCCTAGTTTATTCAGCCTCTCCTCATAGCTCAACCCCCTCAACTCTGGTATCAACCTAGTAAACCTCCTCTGCACTCCCTCCAAGGCCAAAATATCTTTGCGCAGGTGCGGCGCCCAAAACTGCACACAGTACTCCAGCTGCGGCCTCACCAATGCCCTATACAGCCGCAGCAAGACCTCCCTACTTTTATATTCAATCCCCCTCGCTATGAAGGCCAGCATCCCATTCGCCTTCCTGACCACCTGCTGCACCTGCAGGCTGGGTTTTTGCGACTCATGCACAAGGACCCCGAGGTCCCTCTGCACCGTCGCCTGCTGCAGTTTTTCGCCCCGTAAGTAATAGTCCTTCCTACCATTATTCCTACCAAAGTGGACCACCTCACACTTGCCAACATTAAATTCCATTTGCCATTTCCTGGCCCATTCGCCCAGCCTATCTAGATCCTTCTGCAGACTCTCCACACCCTCCGCACAATTTGCCGTTCCCCCAATCTTGGTGTCATCAGCAAATTTCAACACCCTACACTCGGTTCCCTCCTCCAGATCATCTATATAAATGGTAAAAAGCTGAGGCCCCAGCACCGACCCCTGGGGCACTCCACTAGTCACCAACCGCCAATCCGAATAGCACCCGTTGACCCCCACTCTCTGCCTCCTATTTGACAACCAATCCTCTATCCACGCTAACACCCTACCCCCAACTCCATGTCCCTCGACCTTCTGCAATAACCTCTTGTGAGGCACTTTGTCAAACGCCTTCTGAAAATCTAGAAAGACCACATCCACCGGCTCTCCTCTATCCACTGCCCTAGACACATCCTCATAGAACTCCAGTAAATTTGTCAGACACGACTTCCCTTTAATGAAACCGTGCTGCGTCTGCTCTATCAAGCAATTCCCTTCAAGATGCCTCGCAATTTCCTCCTTAATGACAGATTCTAACATTTTACCTACCACAGACGTTAAACTAACCGGCCTATAATTCCCCGCCTTTTGCCTGGCACCCTTCTTAAACAACGGCGTAACATTAGCCGTTTTCCAATCATCCGGCACTTCCCTGGAATCCGCCTACTCCTGCTCCTATTTCTTATGTTCTTATGTTTGCCCACCGCTCCTGTCTGCCAGCAGTTACCTGGGTAATATTGGCACAGTAACTTTAACCCGATCAGCAACATTTGTTCAGCTGCCGACCTTGGTTTTGAACATGTGTACGGCAGTAAGTCAACATTACCAGCCTGTTATCTGAACCGGTGATCTATCAGCCTTCCCTCGAAAGACAAACATCAACCGCGCCCCCCCTCACACCCCCCAACCCAGCCGCCCCCCGGTTACAGTCAAACGCACCTTTTCTGCACTGCTTCTAACGCATTTTTATTTTAATATGTTTATATCCTTTCTGAAATAAGGAGACCAAAACTGCACCCCAAGAGCAGCATGGTGCACAGCGGTTAGCACTGCTGCCTCTCAGCTCCAGGGACCCGGTTCAATTCCAGCCTTGGGTCACTGTCAGTGTGGAGTTTGCACCTTCTCCCCATGTCTGCGTGGGTTTCCTCCTACACTCCAAAGATGTGCGCGTTGGGTTGATTGGCCATGCTAAGTTGACCCTGGTGTCAGGGGGATTTGTGAGGTAGATAAGTGGGGTTACAGGAATAAGGCCTGGGTGGGGTTGTGGTCAGTGCAGACACGATGGGCCGAATGGCCTCCTTCTGCACAGTAGGGATTCTATGATAAACTCCAATGGGTACAGACCCAACCAGTCTTTGTTGGATAAGGCACTCATTCCATGGATGAGTTGAGTGAATCTTCTGTGAAATGCTTCGAATGGTAGAGTATTCCAGATGTGGTCTCACCAACACCCTGTACGATTGTAGCAAAACATCCCATCCCCCCCCCTTTTTTATAAAATCAAAATATTGCGGATGCTGGAATCTAAAACAAAAACAGAAAATATTGGAAAATCTCAGCAGGTTTGACATACTGTGCGGGGAGAGAATAGAGCCGACCTTTCGAGCCTGGGTGACTGTTCATCACTTTTCAATTCGATTTCCCTTAGAATAAACACCAACATTTCATTTACCTTCCTCATCATTTCCTGTCCCACCTTTTTGTGATTCATTGATTAGGACCACCAGATCCCTCTGTCCTACTGAGTTCTGTAATTGTTCTCCACATTGAATAATGTCCCACTTTTCTAGTCTTCTTGCCAAAGTGGACAAGTTCACACTTTCCCATATTATACCCAATCTGGAAAGTGTTTGCCCACTCACTTAACCTATCTATATCCCTTTGCAGATTCTTTATGTCCTCTCCACCACTTACTCTCCGAACTATCTTTCATCAGCAAGTTTAAAGTTTATTTATTAGTGTCACCAGTAGGCTTACTGCCATGAAGTTACTGCGAAAATCCTCAAGTTGCACAGATGCACTCTCTCAAACAAGGGCAACATTTACAATTCCCTCCCCCTCTCTCTCTCTCTCTCTCTCTCACACTCACACACTCAATCGCTCTCTCTCTCACGTGTGTTCCTGTCCCCTTGGCAAGCGAGACTGGGCTGAAGTGTTGCCAAACTGCAAATACTTTCTGCTCCAGTCAATGCTGTCCTTGCTAATTATATCCCGACAAAGATTCCACAGTTCCATTGCTGCCACATTCTAATGCTGATTAGAGAGATAGAAACATTCTCTTTGATGAGGCTGTGATTTAGTGTCCACTTGTGTTTAAGTTCTTTTTGGTCTGGTTTTTCCTGAATTCTCCACCAGCCCTTTAATCAACCGGCACCTTCCCGAATATCCTTTCAATAAAATACCGATTACAGTTTGTGGCAAAGTGCCCGACTTTCCAGTAACTCCCAGTCAGAGATAGTCTCCTTCCCATCTCGGACTTCACCTCAAACTCCTGTTCATTTAAAAATTGTTCTGTTGGCAGTTCAGGGTAAACGGTGTGGGGTCTGGAGAGGGAGGGAGGGAGGGGGGGTGTGTGGGGTCTGGAGAGGGAGGGGGGGGGTGGGTGTGGGGTCTGGAGAGGGAGGCGGGGGGGTGGGTGTGGGGTCTGGAGAGGGAGGCGGGGGGGTGGGTGTGGGGTCTGGAGAGGGAGGCGGGGGGGTGGGTGTGGGGTCTGGAGAGGGAGGCGGGGGGGTGGGTGTGGGGTCTGGAGAGGGAGGCGGGGGGGTGGGTGTGGGGTCTGGAGAGGGAGGCGGGGGGGTGGGTGTGGGGTCTGGAGAGGGAGGCGGGGGGGGTGTGGGGTCTGGAGAGGGAGGCGGGGGGGTGGGTGTGGGGTCTGGAGAGGGAGGCGGGGGGGTGGGTGTGGGGTCTGGAGAGGGAGGGGGAGGTGTGTGTGTGTGTGTCAGGCTGGGCGGGAGGGAGTTGAGTTTGTACCTGGGGCAGCGGGGAAGGGGATTTGAACATTTGCATCCAGACACTTGATTGATTTTTGTTTACCTGGGATTTGAGTCCTTGCCCCAGGAGGAATGATTGTGAAACTCAGAATTTTTTTTCTGTGGGAATCGTGTTTCCTGAGTAAACACGTGCTTCGTTCTCCCTTTTGCCAAGTCACATCCTGTGAACTTTAACCGGCACTCAATTTGACGTTAACTAGTGATGACTCAGCTGTCCCCCACCCCCACATTGGTCAATATTTCACTTTTGACTCATCATCTTAAATGGGAGAGTCTTGGGTTTAAACCGTGTCCCTGGCTCCAGATTCCCTCACAAGGCGACATGGTCAAACACCATCAGGGTGTTTATACAGTTCACTTACATCACTGTCACTCTCCGGTGAATATTAGACCCAACCTGCAAACCCTGATGCCACATCTGGAAGGCCCTATTTACAATATATATAGACCAGGGGGAGGCCATCCAGTGAGAACATGACTGATCTGTATCTTGATCCATTTCCCTTGACTCAGTATCATATCATCGCGTTCAGAGGGCACTGGTATCCGATTTGAGTGACGAAATCAGTTCACCACTACTGGTTTTTGTGGGTTCTAACGTTTCCAACAACCTTTGGTATGAAGAAGTGAAATGATTGTCAGAGATAATCAGTGGTTAGCGCTGCAGCCTCGCAACGTCAGGGACCCGGGTTCGATTCCCGGCCTTGGGCCACCGTCTGTGCAGAGTCTGCACGTTCTCCCCGTGTCTGTGCGGGTTTGCTCCGGTTCTCTCCCGCATATGCGGGTTAGTTAAGAGTAAAGTTTATTTATTAGTCACGAGTAAGACTTAGATTAACACTGCAATGAAGTTACTGTGAAATTCCCCTAGGCGCCACACCCTGGCGCCTGTTCGGGTCAACGCAACTAACCGGCACGTCTTTCAGGCTGTGGGAGGAAGCTGGAGGAAACCCACGCAGACATGGGGAGAACATGCAAACTCTGCACAGACAGAGACCCGAGTCCGGAATTGAACCCGAGTCCCTGACCCTCTGAGTGCTAACCACCGTGCCGCTCCATGTTAGGTGGATTGGCCATGCTAAATTACCCCTTAGTGTCGGGTGGGATTAGCAGGGTAAATAAGTGCGGTTACTGGATAGAGCTGGGTGGGAATGTTGTGGAATAAGATGGGCTGAATGGCCTCCTTCTGCACTGCAGGGATTTCTATGGACAGATCGAGGAACCGGGACTGTTTTGGATGGCTGCACGGAGAGCTGGCCGGGAGTCAGTGGGACGAGTGGGCTCTTCCTGTGCTGTAGTAACTCTACGGTGCTGTACTGCCTCTGCCATCTCTCCTGGCTGCCTTGTCTCTGAATGTGAAGGTTTTTGTGTTGTCTGGGACTCCCCAGGATAAACCTTCTCTCTATTCTACCCACTCCATTCAGAATCCTCAAAGCTTTCGCTGCATCCCAACATAACCTTTTAATATTCCGGGGAATCAGCGCCTACTTAACGTAATCTCTCCCCTTCTTTTGTTTCTAACTCTTGGATAGTCCGGTGTCTGCGTTTCCGCCCAGGCTGGTATCTTGTAGCGACAGCGTTCTGCTCTGTAAACACCAGATCCCAGATTAAAGCTCTTAGCGATGCCTCTCCCCGCCCCGTTACAAACCCCTGCGTCTCCGCTCACCATCTCGCCCAGCTCAGGGCACTGAGGCCAAAAGTTCTGTCGCTCCAGCTGACTGAATGTTGACCCCTTTTTATAGTGAAGGGGGTGGGGTGGGGGGGGAGTTGGTGACGTGGTGGTGATGTCACTGCGATAGGAGGGCACCCTAAGGGGTGGGGCCACACAGGTTAAAAATCCCACCACCACAGCCTGGTGGGATTTAAATTCCGTTAATAACATCCGGAATTTAAAGTTAGCCTCAGTGACGGTGGCCATGAAACTATCGTCGATTGTCGTAAAAACCCGTCTGTTTCGCTGAAGTCCCTCTAGGGAAGGAAATCTGCTGTCCTTACCCGGTCTGGCCTACGTGTGACCCCGGAGCCATAGCAATGTGGTGAGGTTCAAAATGGCGGCCAGAACGTGGCAACTTCTCGTGAGCTGTGTCCAACGCGCCCTCTAATTCCATCTTTTACATTCCCTGCTTCTAAAACTCTCTTCTAATTCTTATTAAGGTGATCTTTCTCTACACCCTGTGACTGTAACACTACGTTAGAACCGTTAATAGAATCCCTACGGTGCAGGATGAGGCCATTCGGCCTGTCAAGCCTGCACCCACCACAATGGCAGCCAGGCCCTATCCTCGTAACCCGGTGCATTTACCCGAGCCAGTCCCCCCCCCTCCGACGCTAAGGCGCAATTTAGTATTGCCAATCCACCTAACCCGCACGTGATTTGGACTGTGGGAGGAAGCCGGAGGAAACCCACGCAGACATGGGGAGAATGTGCCGACTCTGCACAGACAGTGACCCAAGCTGGCAATCGAACCCGGGCCCCTGGCGCTGTGAGGCAGCAGTGCCAACCACCGTGCTGCCCCCCTTCTCCTCCCTCTCCTTTCTTCTCTATGAATGGCCTGCTTTGTCTGTATAGCGCGCAAGACGCAGGACTTTTCGCTGTACATGTGACAATAAATCGAATCAAAAATCTTAACTGCCCTCTGAAATAATAGGCGACAGTGCGGAGGGACCTCGGGGTCCTTGTGCATAAGTCACAAAAACCCAGCTTGCAGGTGCAGCAGGTGGTCAGGAAGGCGAATGGGATGCTGGCCTTCATAGTGAGGGGGATTGAATATAAAAGTAGGGAGGTCTTGCTGTGGCTGTATAGGGCATTGGTGAGGCCGCAGCTGGAGTACTGTGTGCAGTTTTGGGCGCCGTACTTACGCAAGGATATTTTGGCCTTGGAGGGAGTGCAGAGGAGGTTTACTAGGCCGATACCGGGGTTGAGCTATGAGGAGAGGCTGAATAAACTAGGCTTGTACTCGTTAGAGTTTAGAAGAATGAGGGGAGATCTCATTGAGACATATAAGATGATGGATGGGATGGATAGGATAGAGGTGGAGAGACTCTTCCCGCTCAGAAAGGACAGTAGGACTAGAGGGCACAGCCTCAAGATAAAGGGGGGGCGGTTTAGGTTGGAGTTGAGGAGGAACTTCACTCAAAGGGTGGTGAATCTCTGGAATTCTCTGCCCGTTGAAGTGGTGGAGGCTGCCTCGCTAAATATTTTTAAGACGCGGGTTGATGGGTTTTTGATAAGCGAGGGGATTAAGGGTTATGGGGAGAGGGCGGGAAAGTGGAATTGAGCCACGACAGATCAGCCATGATCTTATTGAATGGCGGGGCAGGCTCGAAGGGCTGGATGGCCTACTCCTGCTCCTATTTCTTATGTTCTTATGAGACATTCAGTTCGAGGAAAATTGGAGGAGGGCAACATCTTGTGAAAGAATGAAAAACAGAAGTTAAATTACTGAGTGAGTAAAGACTCTAACACTGGGAGCGACCGTTAACAAAATCCTTCATCTCTACCCTATAAACACACACAAGTAGAAATGTGGATTGCAAGTTATTTCACGTGAATGCTATTAAAGAATTTGCGGTCAATTACAGTCTGGCCTGATCCATTTCTAACCAGCCTGGCACCAGGTTAGCCCTGGGCTGTGTGTTCTGTGAGCTTGTTGCCTGGAGGCTCGAGCTGTGTCTTTCTGGAGAAGTGAGTGCAAATAAGACGGTTTGAGATTTTATAGATCGTCGACAGCAGTGTGCGAGGTTTTGATATTTTTATCGCCGGCTGCCGTGTCCCAGTTCCTGCGTGGGCTGAAATCAGGTCATTCATCGCAAGCTGTGGGACATAAACACATCCTCTGGCTTATATTCACGCTGCACAGAATCCAACTGAGCTAGAAGGAGGCCCATTGTGCCTGTATAGACTCATTGAAAGATCTCCAGTTAGTCCCACCCTCCCCACTCTTTCCCCATAACCCTCTACGTGTTTCATTTTTCTTTCATTCATTCGTGGGACGCGGGTGTCGCTGGCTGGCCAGCATTTATTGCCCCGTCCCTAGTTGCCCATGAGGAGGCGGTGGTGAGCTGCCATCTTGTAAACTCCCCTGCCCCTCCCCACCCTCAGCTTGTAGTGACAGAGGGTCAGTTAGTTCACTGCCCTTTCCCTTGGGTGGGTGAGTGATGATGGTTTCTGCTCTCTCCCTGTGCCAGGTCCACCTGCAGACCCAACAGGAGGTGAAGTTGAGGATGATAGGGATGGCTGTACGCGTCGTCCGGACGGACGGATTTCTAGCGCTCTACAATGGGCTCAGTGCCTCACTCTGCCGACAGGTAAAGACCCCGATCGCGGGGGGGGGGGGGGGGGGGAGGTGGGCGATGCCATTGCCGAGGAGGAGGGGGTGCGAAAGAGGTGCCCGTGTCGGTCGCCCGCACTCAACCATCAACTGAAAGGATTTTTGGACGAGGTTTGCCAGTCTGTGGGGCTGGGTGGGTGGGTGGAAGTGGGGGGGTATATATGGGCAGTAATTGGCGTTTGGGATGGGGGGGGGGGATGCGGTTGGTGGTTTGGAGTTGGAAGGGAGGGCTAGTGATAATACAGTGGGCAGACTCAGGGTGAGTGGAATCGGCTGCCATTGGTGGTGGTGGTGGAGGCGAACTCGTTGGGGTCTTTTAAGAGACTTCTGGATGAGTACATAGGATTTAATGGGATTGAGGGTTATAGGTAGGCCTAATAGGTAGGGATATGATCAGCGCAACTTGTGGGCCGAAGGGCCTGTTTGTGCTGTAGTGTCCTGCCCCACCATTCAATAAGATCATGGCTGATCTGAAGTGGATCAGTTCTACTTCCCCACTTTCTCCCCATAACCCTTAATTCCCATTTCTTGATAGCCTACTCCTGCTCCTGCTCCTATTCCTTATGTTCTATAATACTGGTGGTGTATTGTAATAACAGGAGGATGAGGAACTCCAGTCCAATCCCACACTTCAATAAGGTAACAACTCCCAGAAGCTGGAGTTAGACTGGGAACTGGTAAAGAATTATAGAGTCATAAAATCCCTACAGTGCAGATGGAGGCCATTTGGCCCATTGAGTCTGCACCAACCACAATCCCACCCAGGCCCCATTCCCGTAACCCCACGTGTTTACCCCACTAATCCCCCTGACACTCGGGGTCAATATAGCAGGGCCAATCAACCTCACCCACACATCTTTCAGACTGTGGGAGGAAACTGGAGCACCCAGAGGAAACAATCCTGCCTCTCCCTTATTTCTCAGTTTGATCCACGTAGGCTGTTCTCAAAGATTTTGTGACTAAGTTGCTGAGTTTTTGAAAATTCTGAACAAAACCAAATAGAGAACAACCAGGAGTAACATTCATAATTCTGTCTCTCTCTCTCTCTCTCGTGTGTCTCTCTCTGCTGAGTGGGGTAAGGTGCAGTGTTGAGCTCCTCCAGCAGAGGGTGGTGTCACACAGCCTTTGAGAGGGAGACTGTTCTCATAAGAAATAGGAGCAGGAGTAGGCCATCTAGCCCTTCGAGCCTGCCCCGCCATTCAATAAGATCATGGCTGATCTGTCGTGGCTCAGTTCCACATTCCCGCCCTCTCCCCATAACCCTTAATCCCCTCTCTTATCAAAAACCCATCAACCCGCGTCTTAAAAATATTTAGCGAGGCAGCCTCCACCACTTCAACGGGCAGAGAATTCCAGAGATTCACCACCCTTTGAGTGAAGAAGTTCCTCCTCAACTCCGTTCTAAACCGCCTCCCCTTTATCTTGAGGCTGTGCCCCCTAGTCCTACTATCCTTTCTGAGCGGGAAGAGTCTCTCCACCTCTATCCTATCCATCCCATTCATCATCTTATACGTCTCAATGAGATCTCCCCTCATTCTTCTAAACTCTAACGAGTACAAGCCCAGTTTATTCAGCCTCTCCTCATAGCTCAACCCCCTCAACTCCGGTATCAGCCTAGTAAACCTCCTCTGCACTCCCTCCAAGGCCAAAATATCTTTGCGCAGGTGCAGCGCCCAAAACTGCACACAGTACTCCAGCTGCGGCCTCACCAATGCCCTATACAGCCACAGCAAGACCTCCCTACTTTTATATTCAATCCCCCTCGCTATGAAGGCCAGCATCCCATTCGCCTTCCTGACCACCTGCTGCACCTGCAAGCTGGGTTTTTGCGACTCATGCACAAGGACCCCGAGGTCCCTCTGCACCGTCGCCTGCTGCAGTTTTTCGCCCCGTAAGTAATAGTCCTTCCTACCATTCTTCCTACCAAAGTGGACCACCTCGCACTTGCCAACATTAAATTCCATTTGCCATTTCCTGGCCCATTCGCCCAGCCTATCTAGATCAGCGAGTGTGATGGGTCCAGAGGGATGGGGGCCCAAATGTGGGCAATTGGGATTAGCTCAGGGGTTTACAAAAAAGGGTGGATGGTCATGTTGGGCCGAAGGGCCTGTTTCCATGCTGTAAACCTCTAAGACTCTAAGTTACTGCTGAGTCCCCTGTAGGCAAACACCAGTGTCTGGGGGGGTGGGGTATTTGCTGATGTTATGGGAGTGGGGGGATTCGCCAGTATCTGGGGTGGGGGGGTGATCGCCTGTGGGTCTGCCCATTGCGGAGGGGGGTGGGGAGAGGTGTGCTCAGTGGGATTGGGGGGGGGGAGGAAATGGGGGTTGGGGGGGTGAGAGACGATGTGCTGGGTGGTAATCCTGCTGCTTCTCTCTCTGTCTGTCTATAGCTGACGTACTCACTGACTCGCTTCGCCATTTACGAGACGGTGAGGGACAAAATCAGCGGAGGACACAACAAACCACTCCCTTTCTACAAGAAAGTTCTCCTGGGAGCCTTTGGAGGTCAGTGTGTAGCTGGCATCGACTAACGGTACCAGCCTGTACCTGGGGCACTCTGTCTGCTGGGGGTGTCGCCTGGTTTGGGTGAGAGGGGTTTGGGGGGGGGGGTGCGGGGAGGGGGATTCTGGTGAATCGGGGGGGTGGTGGTGAGGGTGGGGGTTGGGGCTGCGTGTTACTTACGCAGGACAGAACAGTTTCTTGTCGGTGTGTGTCGCTTTAAACCCCGGAAGGTGCGCTGTCCCTTTAACCGCCTGTCTATGTTTCCGCAGGTTTCACGGGGGGTTTTGTTGGAACGCCGGCTGATATGGTAAATGTCAGGTTAGTGCACGCAGCCCGCATCGCCACTGACCTCCGCCCTCACACCATCCCCCACCCCGCCACCTCCCCTACCCCCCCCGCCACACCTCAGTCTGCCCCTTGCCGAGTCACCCTCTGCCTCACCTTGCCCCTCGTGGAGCCCACCCACCCCCCCCCCATCTCAGACTGTGGGAGAAAACCCACGCAGACATGGGGAGAACATGCAGACTCTGCACAGACGGTGATGCAAGCTGGGAGTTGAACCTTGACGCTGTGAGGCAGCGGTGCCATCCACCACGCCATCCAAGAACAGGAACAGTTGGCGTTGCCCAACATGGGAACGGAATGGGGCTCCGATGATTCCAGTCCTCTGCAGCCCACTCCTACTCCGCTGCTTTGCCTTTCACGGTGTTGTCCTGGGTTTGATGAAGCCAGGGGCGGCCTGAGGACTTACAGACAAGTGAACTGTGTATATATACCCGCCTCCATCACTCCCAGCAATAGTATTGTCTCTCCTGTGTTTGCCCTGAGTTGTACGCTCCTGTACATGTCTGAAGTTGAATCCCTGCCTATATAAAGGCTGGACCCTGCAGCCACAAATCTTCCCGTAGGTCTCCCCACTGATAGGTACAAAGGTTCACGTGTCCGCCCCTCGCGTGTCCACCTCCATCTTGACCGCCACTGAAGCATAGAAAAGCTCTCCGTGCCCCTCACTCATGTCACACGTGACCTAAGGGTGTTTCTCTGCTGCCTCTGAGCTTTCCAGGCAACGTGCTCTTGACGGAGGCTTCCTTCCATCGGAATTTCCCTGCTCAGCCTCCGACCTGCTCTTAGTTTCCCCCCCCACACCCCGGCTAAATGCCCCTTGTTGTAACAGTGAGAAACAGCACCCATACATCTGCAGTGATTTGCACAGTGTGTCTGCCACAGCTTGCACCTTTCTGCTTGCTACTTGATGCACCGCACCCACCCGTGCGTCGCCAATCACCTTCCGAATATCTTTTCACGTTTGCTGGCAGCCATTTCCGCGCCCTGAGAAATTTCCAGACCCGCTTAAAAGTAAGCGTGGCTTCTCACGGCTAAAGCCCCGAAATGCCGTCCCGCGTTAGTACCGCAAACAAACCTGTCCCGAAGCTTGTCTTCCAAAACTGCCCCAAACTCGGAGAGAGCTGACGTAATTGAGTTACAGACTGGACTGTGAAACCTGAAATGTACAGTTAGCGAGGGCTTAGGGTGGTGGTGATTCTCAACAGTTGCAACTATATTTACAAATGAAACTTGCCCTGGCTTTCGTGGTGTAGCTAACTTGTAAGTCTCCATCCCACGTGCACACGGGAGAATTTACAATGGGAATAGCGGGATAGGGTCTCCGGAAGGGTTGGGGGGGGGAGGTTGTTTTAGTTCAGTCAGGGTCGGAGGGCCTGTTCCTATGCTGTAATTTTCCTTATTGTTTGTTCAATCGATTTGCAACTTTGCCTGCTGTGCAATCTCCGGAACAGTATTCCGACTTCTCCACATATTTAGTCCTGTCCTCGTTCTCTGCCACAACCTTCCACTCGCCCCTCTCCAGCCCCCCCACCCGCTGCCCTGCAGTACCCGCTGTGCTTTGGGGGGGGGGGGGGGGTGGGGTGATTATAACTGACTCCGTCTCTCTCCCTCTCTCCCTCTCCAGGATGCAGAATGACATGAAACTCCCGGCGGAGCTGCGGAGAAAGTGAGTGCTTCCCGGTTTCCCTTCTCTCGTCGTCGGGCTCTGAGACACGGACACTGTGTCCGCTCCCGTGGGAATTTAGACTTGACGGTCCCAGGCTGAGAGAGGGGGTGGGGGGATGGAACGGAGGGTGGTGGGGGGGTGGGGTGGGGTGCGGAATGAAAGGGAGGGACAACCAGGGCTGAAACTGGGGGGATTTCACCTCTCCTTGTCCCAAGGTGGGAAAGTAAATTGCGACGGGAGCCCAATCAAAATACAAAAGGGATTACCGGTACTTTAAAGGAGTGGTCAAAAGTGTGGCAAGTGGAATGTAAAGTGGGCGAATATTGATAGGAGGCATAAAACAGAGAATTATTAAATTTATTCAGCAGTATCACATTAACACTGCAATGAAGTTACTGTGAAAATCCCCTCGTCGCCACACTCCGGCGCCTGTTTGGGTACACTGAGGGAGAATTTAGCATGGACAGTGCACCCTAACCAGCACGTCTTTCGGACAGTGGGAGGGAGCCAGAGCACCCGAAGGAAACCCACGCAGACACGGGGAGAATGTGCAAACTCCACTCACGCCCTGTGTGGAGCCCCAGCCAGGAATCGAACCTGGGTCCCTGGCGCTGTGAGGCAGCGGTGCTAACCACTGTGCCGCCTTGTATCCAAAACGTGAGAGATTGCAGTGCAGAGGGATCTGGGTGTCCTAGTGCATGAATCGTAAACGGCTGAGATACAGATACAGCTAGTAATTAGCAAAGCTAATAGAGTATTATTGATCATTGCAAGGGGAATTGAATACAAGAGCAGGGAGATTATGCTTCAGGTATACAGGGTGGTGTCACATCTGGAGAAGGTTTTCCAGACTAACTCCTGGAATGGGCAAGCTGCCTTGTGAG
>NW_027651119.1:0-12500 GCF_965287045.1 Carcharhinus amblyrhynchos
ACTCTCTCTCTCTCTCTCTATCCCTCCTCTCTCTCTGACTTTGCCCCATCCCCGTCTCAAACTCCCCCTTCATCTTTCTCTGACCACCTCTCTTCCTCTGTCTGTCTCTCCGTCTCTCAACACCGCCTGCCCCCACCCCTTCTGTGTGTGTGTGTGTGTGTGTCTTTCTCTCTTTTGTCTGTCTCTCTCTTCTCTCTCTGTCCTACTCTTTCCGTCCCTCCCTCAACCCCTTCTGTCTGTCTCTCTCTCAACACCACCTCCCCCTCCTCTGTGTGTGTGTGTGTGTGTGTGTGTGTGTGAGTGTGTGTGTCTTTATCTCCCTCTCTCTTCTCTCTCTGTCCTACTCTCTATGTCCCACCCTGAAACCCTTCTGTCTCTCTCTCTCTCGTTCTTTGTCCGTCTCACCTCCCTCACTGTCCCTCTCTCTTTCTCTCTCTCTTTCACACACACACACACACACACACACACACACAATAAACAGGTAACTGTAGAGTCTAATATTCACTCCGCTAACTTTGAAACTGGCCTGGAGTGTAAATTCGAGAGAGTGATAGCTGTGACCCGAGCGAGTTTGACCGTCAATCGAGATCGAATCATAACGGGATCAGGTTGGGCGGAGGTGGGGGAGGGGGGAGGAGGAGGAGGGGAGGAAGTGGGGGGGGGGGGAGGGAGGGTGGGGGTCATTCCGGCTTCCCGCTTCCGCTGGTCTGTTTAACAATAAAAAGGCAGACAGACAAACACACAGACACACAAACACAGAGACACACACAGACAGACACACACAGACACAGACACACAAACACACACAGAGACACACACACACGCAGAGACACACACACAAACACAAACACGCAGACACACACACAAACACAAACAAACACACACACAAACACACAGGCACACACACACACAAACACACAGACACACACACACAAACACACAGACACACACAGACAAACACACAGACACACAAACACAGAGACACACAGACAGACAGACACACACAGACACAGACACACAAACACACACAGAGACACACACACACGCAGAGACACACACACACAAACACAAACACGCAGACACACACACACACACAAACACAAACAAACACACACACACAACACAGGCACACACACACACAAACACACACACACACAGACACACACACACACAATTTGGTCCGTTCCAATGAACGAACGGTCGACAAAAC
Source organism: Carcharhinus amblyrhynchos (assembly GCF_965287045.1). Classification (NCBI taxonomy): domain Eukaryota; kingdom Metazoa; phylum Chordata; class Chondrichthyes; order Carcharhiniformes; family Carcharhinidae; genus Carcharhinus; species Carcharhinus amblyrhynchos. The sequence goes on from NW_027651119.1 coordinate 1,211, forward strand.
AACACCACCCCAACAAAAGAGTGATGGTTACAGAACGAGGGAATGTGTGTGTGTGTGTGTGTGTGTGTGTGTGTGAGAGAGAGAGAGAGAAGTGTGGGGGGGGGAGGTGGTGGTGGTGGTGGCGGGGAACAGAGAGATTAAAAAAAAAGACACACACAGACAAAGACACAGACAGAAACTGAAGTCAGGGTCAGGTTAAAATTAAACATTTTGATTAAATACAGAACGGGGGAGAACGAGTGACGGGGAAGAGAGAGAGGCAGCGAGGGACAGAGAGAGAGAGGGATACAGAAATATACACACACGCACACGCAAACAAAATAAAGTCCAGGCCAGGTTAAAATTAAATATTTTAATTTAAGTGATAGCCACAAAACGGGGTAAATTTGAGAGAGACAGAGAGAGAGAGGGAGGGAGAGAGACAGACAGAGAGAGAGAGAAAGAGAGAGAAATATACACACACGCACTCACAAAGAAAATAAAATCCAGGCCAGGTTAAAATTAAATATTTTAATTTAAGTGATAGCTACAAAACGGGGTAAATTCGGAGGGAGAGAGAGAGAGACAGGGAGAGGGAGAGAGAGAGACAGAGAGATAGAGAGAGAGACAGAGAGAGAGAGACAGAGAGAGACAGAGAGACAGACAGAGAGAGAGATCGACAGAGAGAGGGACAGAGAGAGAGAGAGACAGAGAGAGATACAAAAATATACACACACAAAGAAAATAAAGTCAAAGCCAGGTTAAAATTAAACATTTTAATTTAAGTGATACCTAGAAAACGGGGTAAATTCGCAGAGAGACAGAGAGAGAGACAGAGAGAGACAGAGAGACAGATAGAGAGAGAGAGACAGAGAGAGAGAGAGACAGAGCCAAGACCAGAATAAAATTAAACTTTACATAAGAAGGTAATTACAGAACGAATGAGAGAAAAAATCTTAAGCTTAAAGACACACACACACACACAAATAATGCCGAGGCCTGGTTAAAATTAAAATCTAAATAAAATAATAGATACAAAACGAGGGAGAGAGAGAGAGAGAGAGTGAGATGGGCAGAGAGAAGCAGAATCTAGAGGTACACAGACACACAGACATTCACAGAAACTAAAGTCAAGATCACATTATAATTAATCATTACATTAAGTGTTAATTACAGAACGAGGGAGAGAGTGAGAGGGGGGAGACAGAGAGAGAGAGAGAGGATTAAAGACCACGCGGACACACTAACACACACAGAAAATAAAGTCAAGGCCAGGTTAAAAATAAATTTTAAATTAAATCATAGTCGAGGGTGTGTTTGAGGGACAGAGAGAGAGAGAAACAGACAGAAACAGATAGACAGAGAGAGAGACAGAGAGAGAGATAGAGATAGAGATAGAGAGAGGCAGACAGACAGAGAGAGAGACAAATACATAGACAGGAAATAAATTGAAGAACAGGATGTAATTAAATATTCAATTACTTAATGATTACAGAACGAGGGAGGAGGAGAGAGTGAGACAGAGAGACACAGAGAGAGAGAGAGACAGAGAGAGAGAGGGAGACAGAGAGATACAGAAATATACACACACGCACACAAAGAAAATAAAGTCAAGGCCAGGTTAAAATTAAATATTTTAATTTAAGTGATAATTAGAAAATGGGGCAAATTCGCTGAGAGACAGAGAGAGAGAGGGAGAGAGAGACAGAGAGAAACAGACAGAGAGAGAGAGGGAGGGGGAGATGGGGAGACAGAGAGAGAAACAGACAAAGAGAGAGACAGAGAGAGAGCGAGACAGACAGACAGAGAGCCAACGCCAGAATAAAATTAAACTTTAAATAAAAAGGTAATTACAGAACGAATGAGAAAAAAAACTTAAGCATAAAGACACACACACACACACACACACACACACAGAGTTTGACTCCCAGTCACACACGCGCGCGGGCACACACACACACACACACAAATAATTCCGAGGCCTGGTTAAAATTAAAATCTAAATAAAATAATAGATACAAACGAGGGAGAGACAGAGAGAGACAGAGAGTGAGATGGGCAGAGGGAATCAGAATCTAGAGGTACACAGACACATAGACATTCACAGAATAACAAGATAAAGTCAAGACCACATTATAATTAATTACATTAAGTGTTAATTACAGAACGAGGGAGAGAGTGAGGGGGGTGGGGGGAGAGAGTGAGGGGGGTGGGGGGAGGGAGAGAGGGAGGATTAAAGGCCACGCAGACACAGTAACACACACAGAAAATAAATTCAAGGCCACGTTAAAAATAAATTTTAAATTAAATCACAGACGAGGATATGTTTGAGGGACAGAGAGAGAGAGAGCGAAAGACAGAGAGAGAGAGACAGAGAGAGAGAGATAGAGAGAGAGAGGGGGGCAGACAGACAGAGAGAGAGACAAATACATAGACAGGAAATAAATTTAAGAACAGGATGTAATTAAATATTCAATTACTTAATGATTACAGAAAGAGGGAGGAGGAGAGTGAGACAGAGAGACAGACAGAGGGAGAGAGACAGAGAGAGAGAGGCAGAGACAGAGAGAGAGACAGAGAGAAATATACACGCACACACAAAGAAAATAAAGTCAAGGCCAGGTTAAAATTATATATTTTAATTTAAATGATAATTAGAAAACGGGGTAAATTCGCTGAGAGACAGAGAGAGAGAGAGACAGGGAGAGAGAGGGGGAGGGAGAGAGACAGAGAGAGAAACAGATAGAGAGACAGAGAGAGACGGGGGCGGGGGGCGGAGGGAGAGAGGCACAGAGAGAGAGAGGGCGGGAGGGAGAGAGACAGAGAGAGAAACAAATAGAGAGAGAGAGAGACAGAGAGAGCGAGGAAGGGAGAGAGAAAGAGAGAGAAACAGACAGAGAGAGAGAGCCAAGGCCAGAATAAAATTAAACTTTAAATAAAAAGGTAATTACAGAACGAATGAGAAAAAAACTTAAGCGTAAAGACACACACACACAAACACACACACACAAATAATGCCGAGGCCTGGTTAAAATTAAAATCTAAATAAAATAATAGATACAAAAAGAGGGAGAGACAGAGAGTGAGATGGGCAGAGAGAAAGAGACTGAGATGGGCAGAGAGAAGCAGAATCTAGAGGTACACAGACACACAGACATTCACAGAAACTAAAGTCAAGATCACATTATAATTAATCATTACATTAAGTGTTAATTACAGAACGAGGGAGAGAGTGGGGCGGGGGGAGGAGAGAGAGAGAGAGAGTGGGGGGGGGGGAGAGAGAGAGAGAGTGAGGATTAAAGACCACGCGGACACACTAACACACACAGAAAATGAATTCAAGGCCAGGTTAAAAATAAATTTTAAATTAAATCATAGACGAGGATGTGTTTGAGGGACAGAGAGACAGAGAAAGGGACAGAGAGAGATAAAGATAGAGATAGAGAGCGACAGACAGAGAGAGACAAATACACAGACAGGAAATACATTTAAGTACAGGATGTAATTAAATATTCAATTACTTAATGATTACAGAATGAGGGAGGAGAGAGTGAGACAGAGAGACAGACAGAGAGAGACGGAGAGAGAGGCAGAGAGAGAGAGACAGAGAGAGAGACAGAGAGAGAGAGAGATACAGAAATATACACGCACGCACACACAAAGAAAATAAAGTAAAGGCCAGGTTAAAATTACATATTTTAATTTAAATTCTGAGAGAGACAGAGAGAGAGAGAGGGAGGGAGAGAGAGACAGAGACAAACAGATAGAGAGAGAGAGAGAGACAGAGAGACAGAGAGAGAGGGAGACAGAGAGGCAGGCAGAAAGAAAGTGAGATGGGCACAGGGAAGCAGAATCTAGAGGTACACAGACACATAGACATTCACAGAAACTAAAGTCAAGATCACATTATAATTAATCATTACATTAAGTGTTAATTACAGAACGAGGGAGAGAGTGAGAGGGGGGAGACAGAGAGAGAGAGGGAGAGACAGGGAGAGACAGAGAGAGACAGAGACAGAGAAAGACAGAAAAGCAGAGAGAGAGACAGGCAGAGAGAGAGAGAGACAGAGACAGAGAGAGACAGAGAGACAGAGAGAGACAGATAGATAGATAGATAGATGGATAGAGAGAGACAAAGAGAGAGACAAAGAGACGGGGGAGAGAAAGACAGAGAGGGAGAGAGACAGAGAGAGAGAGACAGAGACAGACAGAAAGAGAGAGAGAGACAGAGTGAGAGAAAGAGAGGGACAGAGAGAGAAACAGAGACAGACAGACAGAGAGACAACAACACACGCACTGAGAAAATATAGTTAAGGCCATGTTAAAATAATACGTTCAAGAAAAGAAAATCCTACCCCAAGTCTCAGATTCGGAGTTTTGATCTCGAGTTAAACAGAAAACAGGAGCGGATCCTTACCTCCAATCTCTGTCCCCAGGCAGTAAACTGGGGCCTGTTCAGTGACCTGACTGTCTCTCCAGCTCCCAGCTCCCAGGAAATTCCGTTCTCCCTACCCACCTCCCTCCCCAAATCCCCCCAGTGCTGCATCTGTCCCCTCCCCAACTCCCCTCAATGCTGCATCTGTCCCCCCCTCACACCCCCTCCAACTCCCCTCAATGCCTCATCTGACCACCCCCCCGCACACCCCCAACTCCCCCACTGCCTCATCTGTCCCTCCCTCACACCTCCAACTCCCCCACTGCCTCATCTGTCCCCCCCTCACACTCCCCAACTCCCCCAATGCCTCATCTGTCCCCCCCAACACTCCCCAACTCCCCCACTGCCTCATCTGTCCCTCCCTCACACCTCCAACTCCCCCACTGCCTCATCTGTCCCCCCCTCGACACCCCCAACTCCCCAATGCCTTATCTGTCCCCCCAGACCCCCCCAACTCCCCCAATGCCTCATCCGTCCCTCCCTCACACCCCCCAACTCCCTCAATGCCTTATCTGTCCCCCCCAGACCCCCCCAACTCCCCCAATGCCTCATCCGTCCCTCCCTCACACCCCCCAACTCCCTCAATGCCTTATCTGTCCCCCCCAGACCCCCCCAACTCCCCCAATGCCTCATCCGTCCCTCCCTCACACCCCCCAACTCCCTCAATACCTCACCTGTTTCCCCCTCACACTCCCCAACTCCCCCAATGCCTCATCCGTCCCTCCCTCACACCCCCCAACTCCCTCAATACCTCACCTGTTTCCGCCTCACACCCCCCCAAACTCCCCCCACTGCCTCATCTGTCCCCCCGCCACACCCCCCCCAACTCCCCCAATGCTTCATCTGTCCCCCCCCCGACTCCCCAACTCCCCTAATGCCTTATCTGCACCCCCCCCCCAACTCTCCCAATGCCTCACCTGTTTCCCCCTCACAACCCCCAACTCCCCCAACGGTCCCTGTGCTTCCCCCTCAGCCACTAGCCCCTCCGCCCAACACCACTCAGTCACAGAGAGTCTCACACCGCCCTTCTTTACGCAGAGAATCACTCAAACTCTCATTGTTTTTACAGGCGGCACGGTTCTGTCAAGACGTCTGAGTTGGGGTGTTTGGGGGGGGGGGGGGTGGGGGAGGTGGGGGGGTGACATGTTGCAGGAGTGGGTGAGGGAGGAAGGTCAGTGAGGGGGAGGAGAGGGGAAGGAGTGTGAGTTAGGGGTGTTGGATGAAGAGGAGTGAGTGAAGGAGGTAGATGAGTGAGAGTTTGGGTGAGTGAAGTGAGGGAGGAAGGTGAGTGAGGGGGTGAGTGGGAGGGTAAATGATGGGGGGGGGTGGTAAGGGGGTGGGTGAGGGGGTAGTGAGGGTGAGGGATGTGGGTTGGATAAGGAGGAATGAGTGATGGAGTTAGGTGAGGGAGGTGAGGAGGAGTGAAAGAGATAGTGAGAGGGTCTGGGTGAGGGGGTGAGTGAGGGGGAGTGCAGGTGAGGGGAGTGAGAGAGGTGGCGAGGGGGAGTGAGGGGTGTGTGTGAGGGAGTTGGGTGAGGGAGGTGAGTGACAGGGTGAGTGAGGGGTGTGAGTGAGGGAGGTGAGTGAGGGAGGTGGGTGAGGGAGATGGGTGAGGGGGTGAGTGAGGGGAAGTGATAGAGGAGAAATGAGAGGATGGGTGAGGGGAAGTGAGGGAGGCGGGTGAAGGGGAGTGAGGGATGTGGGTGAGGGTGATTGGGGAAGAGAGAAGTAGGTGAGGGGATGTGTGAGGGGCAGTGACGGAGGTGAGTGAGGGGTAAATGATATGGGAATGAGGGGGTAGGCGAGGTGAAATGAGAGGGTGGGTGAGGGAGGTGAGTGAGGCGGGTGAGTGAGGGGGAGTGGGGGGGTGAGGGAAGTGGGCGAGGGGGGGTGAGTGAGGGAGGTGAGCAAGGGGGACTGGGGAAGTGAGGGGATGGGTGAGTGAGGAGGTGAGTGAGGCAGACGGGTGAGGGGGTGGTTGAGGGGAGGGGTGAGTGAGGGAGGTGAATGAGGGGGGCTGAGTGAGGGATTTTAATGACTGTTAGGTGGGGGGGGGGGTAAATTAGAGGGTGGGGGGAATGGGGTAGGGGTTACATTGGTTGCAATTTCATTCTTCCCATCGAGGACCGGTCTCCCTCCCTCTGCTAACTTGGGCGGCACCCCCCTCACTCGCCCTCCCTCACCCATCTCCCTCACCCATCTCCCTCACTCACCCCCTCACCCACCTCCTCCACCCATCTCCCTCACACACACACACACACCCCTCACTCCCCCTCGCCACCTGCTGTCTCACGGCGCCAGGGACCCGGGTTCGATTCCCCGGCAGCACGGTGACACAGTGGGTTAGCGCTGCTGCCTCTCAGCGCCAGGGACCCGGGTTCGATTCCCCGGCAGCACGGTGACACAGTGGGTTAGCGCTGCTGTCTCACAGCGCCAGGGACCCGGGTTCGATTCCCCGGCAGCACGGCGACACAGTGGGTTAGCGCTGCTGCCTCACAGCACCAGGGACCCGGGTTCGATTCCCCGGCAGCACGGTGACACAGTGGGTTAGCGCTGCTGTCTCACAGCGCCAGGGACCCGGGTTCGATTCCCCGGCAGCACGGCGACACAGTGGGTTAGCGCTGCTGTCTCACAGCGCCAGGGACCCGGGTTCGATTCCCCGGCGGCACGGTGACACAGTGGGTTAGCGCTGCTGTCTCACAGCGCCAGGGACCCGGGTTCGATTCCCCGGCAGCACGGTGACACATTGGGTTAGCGCTGCTGCCTCCCTCACAGCGCCAGGGACCCGGGTTCGATTCCCCGGCAGCACGGTGACACAGTGGGTTAGCGCTGCTGTCTCACAGCGCCAGGGACCCGGGTTCGATCCCCCGGCAGCACGGTGACACAGTGGGTTAGCGCTGCTGCCTCACAGCGCCAGAAACCCGGGTTCGATTCCCCGGGGCGCTCGGGTCACTGTCTGTGCGGAGTCTGCACGTTCTCCCCGTGTCTGCGTGGGTTTCCTCCGGGTGCTCCGGTTTCCTCCCACAGTCTGAAAGACGTGCTGGTTAGGGGTGCGTTGGGCCGTGCTAAAAATTGTCCCTCAGTATCAGGGGGATTAGCAGGGTCGTGTGGGGTTCTGTACTGTGGGGAGTCTATGATTTCATCATTTATCTCCGTCCACCACCACCCACGCTTTACCCCCTCCCCCCCCACCCCCTCCTACACAGAACCCATCAACTCCCCTCCCCCCAATCCCTCACCCACTATCCAGTACCAGCAGGGGCTGCCTCTCACGGGATGCCGGTTCACTGAGGTAGTCAAGGCAGTTCTGGTTGCAGGGTCAGTGTATAAAACTCCCAACAACATGAAACTACCTAAACCACGGATCAGCGAGAGAGAAGGGCACGTGGTACAGAGATTTAGGTAGGTATTTGTGTCTGAGTGCATGTGTATGGGTGTGTGTGTGTGTGTGTGTGTGTGAGCATGTGTGTCAGTGTGAGATGGCGCGTCTGTGTGTGTGTATTTGTGTACAAGAGTGTGTGTCAGAGAGAGTTGTGTGTGAGAGAGTGTGAGAGAACGTGTGTGTATGAGAGAATGTGTGTGAGTGTGAGTATATGTGTGAGAGAGAGAGACATAGGGTGTGTGTGTGCATGTGTGTGTGTGTGTGTGTGTGTGTGAAGAGTTTGTGTGTGTGTGTGAGGGACAGAGTGTGTGTGAGAGAATGTGTGTGAGAGAGTGTGTGCGTGTGAGAGAGAGAGAGTGCGTGTGAGAGAGTGTGTGTGTGAGACAGAGAGAAACTGTGTGAGAGAGAGAGTGTGTGTGTGTGTGAGAGTATGTGTGTGAAAGAGAGAGAGTGTGTGAGAGAGAGTGTGCGTGAGAGAGAGTGTGTGAGTGTGTGAGAGAGAGTGTGTGCGAGAGAGAGTGAGAGAGAGTGTGTGTGAGAGAGAGACAGTGTGTGTGAGAGAGTATGTGAGAGAGTGTGTGTGAGAGAGAGTGTGCGTGAGAGAGAGTGTGTGAGTGTGTGAGAGAGAGTGTGTGCGAGAGAGAGAGTGAGAGAGAGTGTGTGAGAGAGAGTGTGTGCGAGAGAGAGAGTGAGAGAGAGTGTGTGCGAGAGAGTGTGTGCGAGAGAGTGTGTGTGAGAGAGAGACGGTGTGCGTGAGGGAGTGTGTGTGTGAGAGAGAGTGTGTTTGAGAGTGTGTGTGCGTGTGTGAGTGTGTGCGAGAGAGTATGTGTGTGTGAGAGAGAGAGAGTGCGTGTGCGTCTCGTGTTGCCGCTCTCTCCTTCCCTGCTTCTCCCGCCTCTGGCCCCCCCTCTGGCCCGGCTGCCCTTCCACTTAACACTGTCAAAATAAACTGCAACAAAAGTAGACCAGTCAAACTCTCCAAACATTCGCTCCTCACATCCCACACCCCGCAAAAATACCGGGAGAGGTGAAGGCAGTGGGGTGGCGGGGGGGCGGGGGGGAGGGAGGTGCGGGGAGGAAGGGGAGACGGCGGAGTTGCGGGGGGGGGACAGTTGTGGAAATACAAAAGTCAATTTGTCAAAAAAAAAGGGCGATTGCTATCCAGAAGAGGCGGCAGTGAACTGAACTGAGCTTGAGACTAACCGAGAGAAACAGCAACGAGGGGGAAGCGGAAATGGACTCTGCGGAGACTCCAAGTATTGCCCATTCAAATGGCCAACATACCCGTGTGACACTCGAATTAAACTGTCCCTTTCATCACACATTGTTTTAAATAATATCTCACCTTATATTTCATTTCATAGCGACATGGTTTATAATTAGAGGACAGACAGATAGACAGAAGGACATAGATAGACAGATTGACAGACATAGATAGATAGATAGATATTTAGACAGACATAGACAGATAGACATAGATAGATAGATGGATAGATAAATAGATAGACAGACATAGACAGATAGATAGATAAGATAGATAGACATACATAGATAGATAGATAAACAGATAGACAGACATAGATAGATAGATAGATAGACAGATAGATAGATAGATAGATAGGCAGACATAGATAGGTAGATACCTAGACAGATGAACAGACATAGATAGACAGATAGGTAAATAGATAGATAGATGGATAGATAGATAGACAGATAGACACAGATAGATAGATAGACAGACAGACAGATAGATAGACACAGATAGATAGATAGATAGACAGATAGATAGATAGACAGATAGATAGAGAGAGAGAGAGAGAGGAGTAGACAGACAGATAGATAGACAGACAGGCAGATAGATAGATAGAGAGACAGATAGTTTGATAAAGATTGAAATACATAGAGACAGGATAGATAGATAGATAATAGATAGATAGAAAGATAGATAGATCGATAGATAGATAGGTAGAAAGATAGGTAAGTAGATGGATAGATGCAGGATAGTTGGAGAAATAGATAGATGGATACAGGATAGTTAGGTAGATAGATAGATGGATAGATAGAGAGAGAGAAAAAAGGGGGAGATAGATAGATAAGTAGTTGGATGGATAGATAGCTGGATGGATCGATAGATGGAAAGAAAGAAAGACAGAAAGAAAGGAAGGAAGAAAGAAAGAAAGAAAGAAAGAAAGAAAGAAAGAAGGGAAGACTAGACAGGGACGAAGAAACAAAGAAAGAAAGAAAGACAGAAAGAGTAAAAGGAAGAAAGGTTGATTCATGGATACATCCATAGATGCACTGATAGCAATATACACGGAAACGTGGAGAGACAGACTAATAGAGATTTGATTAGACAGATACAGGACAGATGAGTAAGTCCAGGAGGACACTGAACGGAATTGGAGAGAGTGCAGATGGATAGAAAGAAATAGTTGGAGGTTTAAATAGTTTGATGAGAAAGCCAGGGAGATGAAGCAACCTATAAATGGATTGATATAGCGATAGAGTGGTAAATGAGTCGAGAGGTGGACAGATAATGGATAGATAGACAAGTAGATAAACAGATAGATGAAATAATGGAGAGAGAGAGAGATAGATAGATCGATAGATTGATACATAGATAGATAGATAGATGGATAGATAGATAGATAGATAGATGTAGATATGTAGATATATAGATATACAGATATAGACAGATAAATATAGATATATAGATATAGATAGATGGATAGAGAGAGACATATATTGATAAATAGATAGACAGCAAGATAGATGGTTAGATAGATATATATAGATAGATGTAGATATGTAGAGATACAGATATAGACAGATAAATATAGATATATAGATATAGATAGATGGATAGAGAGAGACATATATTGATAAATAGATAGACAGAAAGATAGATGGTTAGATAGATATAAAGATAGATGTAGATATGCAGATAAAGACAGATAAATATAGATATATAGATATAGATAGATGGATAGAGAGAGACATATATTGATAAATAGATAGACAGAACGATAGATGGTTAGATAGATATATAGATAGATGTAGATATGCAGATATAGACAGATAAATATAGATATATAGATATGGATAGATGGATAGAGAGAGACATATATTGATAAATAGATAGACAGAAAGATAGGTAGATGGTTAGATAGATAGATATATAGATAGATGTAGATATGTAGAGATATAGACAGATAAATATAGATATATAGATATAGATTGATGGATAGAGAGAGACATATATTGATAGATAGATAGACAGAAAGATAGATGGTTAAATAGTTAGATACATAGATAGATGTAGATATGTAGAGACATAGATATAGACAGATAAATATAGATATATAGATATAGCTAGATGGATAGAGAGAGACAGATATTAATAAATAGATAGACAGAAAGATAGATGGTTAGTTAGATAGGTAGATAGATAGACAAATAGATAGATAAATAGATAGATAGACAGATAGATAGAT
>NW_027651119.1:17500-23111 GCF_965287045.1 Carcharhinus amblyrhynchos
TTGGTGTTAACAGTTCCTGATTACAAAGTGTCTCCAAACGCCACGGAAAATGTCCACATGCCACAGCCGGGTGGCACAGAATAAGTTAGACAATTAACACAGTTAACAAAATGTACACGGCATGAAGTCGGGTTGGATTTTCCGTTCCTTCCCGCCGGCGGGGTCTTCCGGCCCCGTCGGAGGAGGCGGTCCTCCTTCACTACCTATCCACTCCCCACCCCCTGCCAGGCGAGAGGACGAGCCATACTAAAAAAAGTCGCGGTCGGGACCGGAAAGTCTCGCCGCCGTCAAGAAAACAAACACGTGGCTGCGGCGGGAGCGGAAAATTTCGTCCTTTTAGGAAACTTCAATTTTTCTTCTCTCTCTCTGAGTGCAAATAAAAATCCAGAAGAGGGGGAGAGAAATGTCTTTCCGTCATCAGACTGAGCGGGGAGCGGCGGCGGGAGCGGAAAACGTTTCTCCAGCTTCAGGAAGCGTTGTAGCTATTGGCGAGCTGCCGGGTGCGGTTATCCCGGCTTAGCTTCTTGAGCTTCATGCGCCGGTTCTGGAACCAGATCTTCACCTGCCTGTCGGTCAGGTCGATGCTCCGGCTGATCTCCAGGCGGCGCTCGCGGGTGAGGTACATGTTGTAGAGGAACTCCTTCTCCAGCTCCAGCGTCTGGTGCTTGGTGTAGGGGCAGCGCTTCTTCCGGTCGCACTTTGACGTCAGCCAGTTGCCGCTCGCCCTCTCGCCCTTCACCTCCTCTGTCCAGAGAGAGAAGGGGGAAAGACTTTGTGTTTGTGTTTTGGTCCTTGTTGTTGCACATCTCACAAGGATTTGACATTCCTACTCGCCCCACCGCCCCCCTCCCCAACCCCGCATCTCTCTCTCTCTGACTCTATCTCTCTGTCTCTACCTCTGTCTCCTTCTATCTCTTTTCGTTTCTGTCTGTCTGCATCTCTCCTTCTATCCATCTCTTTCTCTCTCAATTGTCTCTCTCTCGCTTTCTATGTCTCACTCTGTTTCTGTCTCTCACTGTCTCTCGCTGTCTCTCTCTGTCTCTGTCACTGTCTTTCTGTCTCTCTCTTTATGTCCCTCTCTCTGACTCTCTATCTCTCTGTCTCTCCCTCTCTCTTTCTATCTCTTTTCGTTTGTCTGTCTGTCTCTCTCTATCCATTTCTTTCTCTCTCTCAATTGCATCTCTCTCTGTCTCTCTCTCTCGCTTTCTATGTCCCCCTCTCTGTCTGTCTCTTTCTCTGTCTCGCTCTATGTCTCTCCCTCTCTATGTCTTTCTCTCTGTCTCTCCATCCCTCCCTCTCTGTCTCTTTCTGTCTCCCTCTCTCTATGTCTTTCTCCCTGCCTGTCTCTCTCTCTGTCTCTTTCTCTCTCTGCCCCTCTCTATATCTCTCTCTCCCTCTCTTTCTCTGTCTCTCTCTACATCTCTGTCTCTTTCTTTCTGACTCCCTTTCTCTGTTTCTTTCTTTGTCTCTCTATTTCACCCCCTTGGTCTCACCACCTCTGTCTCTCTCTTCCTGCCTTTCTCCTCTCTCTATCTGGCTCCTTCTCTCTCTCCCTGTCTCTCTCCCAGTCTCCCTTTCTGTCTTTCATTCTATCTTCCTCTCTATCACTCCGTCTGCCTGTATTTCTCTGTCTCATTCTGTGTCCCGTTCTCTCTCTCTCTTTGTCTCTCCCTGTCTCACTTTCTCTGTCTCTTTCTGTCTCTCTCTCTGTCTATCTATTTCTCTTTCTCTCTCTCACTTGTATCAGTCTGCCTCTCTCTCTTTCTGTTTCCGTTTCTCTCTCTCTCTGCCTGTTTCTCTCTGTCTCTTTCTCTGTGTCTCAGTCTCACTTTGTGTCTCCATCTCTCGTCTGTCTCGTTTTCTGTCTCCCTATCTCTTCCCTTTGTCTCTCTCTGTGTCTCTTTCTACCTACCTTCCCGTCACACTCTCTCTCTCTTTCTCTATCTCTCTCTGTCTCTTTCTCTGTGTGGGAGGGAGAGAGACAGAGGGAGAAAGAGACCCAGAGAGACAGAGGGAAAGGAAGGGAGGGAGGGAGAGACAGGAGAAAGACAGAGAGAGACAGACAGACAGAGAGACTGAGTGCGAGAGAGACAGACAGAGACACACACACATAAATAAACACAGATAGAGAGATATACAGACAGACGGATAGACAGACAGACAGATAGATAGGCGATAGCCCACTGGTTTTATCGCTAGACCAGTAATCCAGAAACTAAGCAATGTTCTGTTCATTGTGTGTGTGTCTGTGTGAGAGTTTGTGTCGATCTGTGCGAGGCAATCAGAAATGAAAGGTTTCAGGAGAGAGTTAATACCGAATAAAACTGTTCTGTTTTGTTTGGTGGAGATAGGGAGAGAGAGAGAGAGGCTGTGAGAGTGTGTGTGTGTGTGTGAGAGTGTGTGTGTGTGTGAGTGTGTGTGAGAGAGATAGAGGCAGTGTATGTGTGTGTGCAGTCTAACTGCGGAGTTTGCACTCATGCATTTACACTGCAAATCCCCCTGTCACTAGAGACAATTTAGCATGGCCAATCCACCCTAACCTACACATCTTTGGACACTAAGGGACAATTTAGCACGGCCAATCCACCCTAACCTACACATCTTTGGGACACTAAGGGACAATTTAGCATGGCCAATCCACCCTAACCTACACATCTTTGGGACACTAAGGGACAATTTAGCACGGCCAATCCACCCTAACCTACACATCTTTGGGACACTAAGGGACAATTTAGCACGGCCAATCCACCCTAACCTACACATCTTTGGGACACTAAGGGACAATTTAGCATGGCCAATCCACCCTAACCTACACATCTTTGGACACTAAGGGACAATTTAGCATGGCCAATCCAGCCTAACCTACACATTTTGGGACACTAAGGGACAATTTAGCACGGCCAATCCACCCTAACCTGCACATCTTTGGGACGCTAAGGGACAATTTAGCACGGCCAATCCACCCTAACCTGCACATCTTTGGGACACTAAGGGACAATTTAGCACGGCCAATCCACCGTAACCTGCACATCTTTGGGACACTAAGGGACAATTTAGCACGGCCAATCCACCCTAACCTACACATCTTTGGGACACTAAGGGACAATTTAGCACGGCCAATCCACCCTAACCTGCACATCTTTGGGACACTAAGGGACAATTTAGCATGGCCAATCCACCCTAACCTACACATCTTTGGGACACTAAGGGACAATTTAGCACGGCCAATCCACCCTAACCTGCACAATCTTTGGACTGTGCGAGGAAACCGGAACACCCGGAGGAAACCCACGCGGACACGAGGAGAATGTGCAAAATTCACACAGACATGCTGTAAACCTCAATGACTCTCACACAAACAAACACACACACACACACACACAAATGCCGTAAAAAATAAGAAGGGAAGTCGCGAGGCCTCACTCACTTTGAACCGAATTGTCCCGCACCATATCAGTAGAATGCCCCAATGGAAAGGGAAATCTCCAATATTCCCCCTCCCCCCGGTAACTAAAATTTAACTTTTTAATTTAATTTAACGCCGGCTTTGCTAGTAGACCCAAAACCGTCAGCAAATTCGAGGGAACGAGAGGGAAGGGAACTCGCATTCGAGGGACAGGAAGAGAGGGAATTTTTTGGGAGGCGCAGGCACGGTGACACAGTGGGGTTAGCGCTGCTGCCTCACAGCGCCAGCGACCCGGGTTCGATTCCCCGGGGCTCGGGGTCACTGGGTCTGTGCAGAGTCTGCACGTTCTCACCGTGTCTGCGTGGGTTTCCTCCGGGTGCTCCGGTTCCCTCGCACAGTCCAAAGATTGTGAGGTTAGGGTGGATTGGCCGTGCTAAATTGTCCCTTAGTGTCCCAAAGATGTGTAGGTTAGGGTGGATTGGCCATGCTAAATTGTCCCTTAGTGTCCCAAAGATGTGCAGGTTAGGGTGGATTGGCCATGCCTAAATTGTCCCTTAGTGTCCCAAAGATGTGTAGGTTAGGGTGATTGGCCGTGCTAAATTGTCCCTTAGTGTCCAAAGATGTGTAGGTTAGGGTGGATTGGCCATGCTAAATTGTCCCTTAGTGCCCAAAGATGTGCAGGTTAGGGTGGATTGGCCATGCTAAATTGTCCCTTAGTGTCCCAAAGATGTGTAGGTTAGGGTGGATTGGCCGTGCTAAATTGTCCCTTAGTGTCCCAAAGATGTGTAGGTTAGGGTGGATTGGCCATGCTAAATTGTCCCTTAGTGTCCCAAAGATGTGTAGGTTAGGGTTGATTGGCCATGCTAAGAAATTGTCCCTTAGTGTCCAGGGATGTGTAGGTTAGAGGGGTTAATGGGTATAATATGTAGGGATATGGGGATAGGGCCTGGGTGGGATTGTGGTAGGCGCAGACTCGATGGGCCATAGGTCCTCTTTCTGCACTGTAGGTTTCTATGTTCTACGTTAATGGAAACAGGCCATTCGGCCCAACGAAAGACAAAGAAAATTACAGCACAGGAACAGGCCCTTCGGCCCCTCTGCACCGACCATGCTGCCCCCCTGTCTGAACTAAAACCCCCCTTACCCTTCCGGGGACAAAATCCTCTATTCCCATCCTATTCATGGATTTGTCAAGACCGCCCCCCCCCTCTAAAAGTCACTAGCGTGATATTTTCTTTTAAACCCCCTAAGCTAATCCCAATTGCCCGTGTTTGCCCCATATCCCTCTATACCCATTGTACCCATGTAACTGTCTAAACGCTTTTAAAAGACAAAATTGTACCCGCCTCTACTACTGCTTCTGGCAGCTCGTTCCAGACACTCACCACCCTCTGGGTGAAAAAAATGCCCCCTCTGCGCCCTTTTGTATCTCTTCCCTCTCACCTTAAACCTGTGCCCTCTAGTTTTAGACTCCCTACCTTTGGGGAAAAGATATTGACTATCTAGCTGATCTGTGCCCCCTCATTATTTTATAGACCTCTATAAGATCACCCCTCAGCCTCCTACGCTCCAGAGGAAAAATGTCCCAGTCTATCCAGTCTCTCCTTATAACTCAATCCATCAAGTCCCGGTAGTATCCTAGTAAATATTTTCTGCACTCTTTCTAGTTTAATAATATCCTTGTGTAAGACAAAGTGTCTATGTGAGTGTGTGTGTGTGTGTGTGTGTGTGAGAGAGAGATTGTGTGTGTGTGTGTATGAGTGTGTTGTGCGAGAGTGTGTGAGAGAGACACAGAGTGTGAGAGAGAGTGTGAGAGAGAGAGAAAGTGAGTGTGTGAGAGAGAGAAAGTGAGTGTGTGAGAGAGAGAGAAAGTGAGTGTGAGAGAGAGAGGAAAGTGAGTGTGTGTGAGAGAGAAAGTGAATGTGTGAGAGAAAGTGAATGTGTGAGAGAGAGAAAGTGTGTGTGAGAGAGAGAGTGTGTGTGAGAGAGAGAGAGTGTGTGTGAGAGAGAGAGAGTGTGTGTGAGAGAGAGAGAGTGTGTGTGAGAGAGTGTGTGAGAGAGAGAGAGTGTGTGAGAGAGAGTGAGAGAGAGAGTGTGTGAGAGAGAGAGTGTGTGAGAGAGAGAGTGTGTGAGAGAGAGAGAGTGTGTGAGAGAGAGAGAGTGTGTGCGAGAGAGAGAGGTGTGTGCGAGAGAGAGAGTGTGTGC